>NC_140588.1:249955477-250188477 GCF_964204655.1 Triturus cristatus | reverse complement strand
TTGAGAACTACCCAGAGTTCTCTGCTTCTTTTTTGCATAATTTATTCGTCACTCTATGCCTGAAAGGGTATTTCTTTGACTTATACTGGGTGCTCCCTTGTGTCTGGACAAAGCTATACCTCTCTGAAGAGCTCTAATTAGAGCAAAACTCTGTGTCAGGGGTTGCTTTTGCTCATTTCAGGTTGGCTTGATTGGTATTTTACCAATTCAAAGCTGTAATCCTGTGCCTGGAGTGGTAATTGGAGTTTGTCATTTTACAGCTCGGCAAGGACAGCACTGTGCTAGTCCTATGCTTAAAGACTTTGCTGTACAAATGGCAAGAGACTTTCTCCTTTTCTATCTCGGAATGGATGGCACTGTGCTAATCCTATGCTTAAAGATTTTGATAGAAAAACAGACATTTGAGGTGAGCAGATCTAGAGTGTCGCTGGTGTTGAGAGTGCTCCATAGAGGAGCTGCTTTCCACCTAAACTTGAGAACTACCCAGAGTTCTCTGCTTCTTTTTTGCATAATTTATTCGTCACTCTATGCCTGAAAGTGTATTTCTTTGACCTACACTGGGTGCTCCCTTGTGTCTGGACAAAGCTATACCTCTCTGAAGAGCTCTAATGAGAGCAAAACTCTGTGTCAGGGGTTGCTTTTGCTCATTTCAGGTTGGCTTGATTAGTATTTTACCAATTCAAAGCTGTAATCCTGTGCCTGGAGTGGTAATTGGCTTTTGTCATTTTACAGCTCGGCAAGGACAGCACTGTGCTAGTCCTATGCTTAAAGACTTTGCTGTACAAATGGCAAGAGACTTTGTCCTTTTCTATCTCGGCGTGGATGGCACTGTGCCAATCCTATGCTTAAAGATTTTGATAGAAAAACAGACATTTGAGGTGAGCAGATCTAGAGTGTCGCTGGTGTTGAGAGTGCTCCATACAGGAGCTGCTTTCCACCTAAACTTGAGAACTACCCAGAGTTCTCTGCTTCTTTTTTGCATAATTTATTCGTCACTCTATGCCTGAAAGGGTATTTCTTTGACTTATACTGGGTGCTCCCTTGTGTCTGGACAAAGCTATACCTCTCTGAAGAGCTCTAATTAGAGCGAAACACTGTGTCAGGGGTTGCTTTTGCTTATTTCAGGTTGGCTTGATTGGTATTTTACCAATTCAAAGCTGTAATCCTGTGCCTGGAGTGGTAATTGGCTTTTGTCATTTTACAGCTCGGCAAGGACTGCACTGTGCTAGTCCTATGCTTAAAGACTTTGCTGTACAAATGGCAAAAGACTTTCTCCTTTTCTATCTCAGCGTGGATGGCACTGTGCTAATCCTATGCTTAAAGATTTTGATAGAAAAACAGACATTTGAGGTGAGCAGATCTAGAGTGTCGCTGGTGTTGAGAGTGCTCCATACAGGAGCTGCTTTCCACCTAAACTTAAGAACTACCCAGAGTTCTCTGCTTCTTTTTTGCCTAATTTATTCGTCACTCTATGCCTGTAAGGGTATTTCTTTGACTTATACTGGGTGCTCCCTTGTGTCTGGACAAAGATATACCTCTCTGAGGAGCTCTAATTAGAGCGAAACACTGTGTCAGGGGTTGCTTTTGCTCATTTCAGGTTGGCTTGATTGGTATTTTACCAATTCAATGCTGTAATCCTGTGCCTGGAGTGGTAATTGGCTTTTGTCATTTTACAGCTCGGCAAGGACAGCACTGTGCTAGCCCTATGCTTAAAGACTTTGCTGTACAAATGGCAAAAGACTTTGTCCTTTTCTATCTCGGCGTGAATGGCACTGTGCTAATCCTATGCTTAAATATTTTGATAGAAAAACAGACATTTGAGGTGAGCAGATCTAGAGTGTCGCTGGTGTTGAGAGTGCTCCTATACAGGAGCTGCTTTCCACCTAAACTTGAGATCTACCCAGAGTTCTCTGTTTCTTTTTTGCATAATTTATTCGTCACTCTATGCCTGAAAGGGTATTTCTTTGACTTATACTGGGTGCTCCCTTGTGTCTGGATAAAGCTATACCTTTTTGAAGAGATCTAATTAGAGCAAAACACTGTGTCAGGGGTTGCTTTTGCTCATTTCAGGTTGGCTTGATTGGTATTTTACCAATTCAAAGCTGTAATCCTGTGCTTGGAGTGGTAATTGGCTTTTGTCATTTTACAGCTTGGCAAGGACAGCACTGTGCTAGTCCTATGCTTAAAGACTTTGCTGTACAAATGGCAAAAGACTTTGTCCTTTTCTATCTCGGCGTGGATGGCACTGTGCTAATCCTATGCTTAAAGATTTTGATAGAAAAACAGACATTTGAGGTGAGCAGATCTAGAGTGTCGCTGGTGTTGAGAGTGCTCCATACAGGAGCTGCTTTCCAAATAAACTTGAAAACTACCCAGAGTTCTCTGCTTCTTTTTTGCATAACTTATTTGTCACTCTATGCCTGAAAGGGTATTTCTTTGACTTATACTGGGTGCTCCCTTGTGTCTGGACAAAGCTATACCTCTCTGAAGAGCTCTAATTAGAGCAAAACTCTGTGTCAGGGGTTGCTTTTGCTCATTTCAGGTTGGCTTGATTGGTTTTTTACCAATTCAAAGCTGTAATCCTGTGCCTGAAGTGGTAATTGGCTTTTGTCATTTTACAGCTCGGCAAGGACAGCACTGTGCTAGTCCTATGCTTAAAGACTTTGATGTACAAATGGCAAAAGACTTTGTCCTTTTCTATCTCGGCGTGGATGGCACTGTGCTAATCCTATGCTTAAAGATTTTGATAGAAAAACAGACATTTGAGGTGAGCAGATCTAGAGTGTCGCTGGTGTTGAGAGTGCTCCATACAGGAGCTGCTTTCCAAATAAACTTGAAAACTACCCAGAGTTCTCTGCTTCTTTTTTGCATAACTTATTCGTCACTCTATGCCTGAAAGGGTATTTCTTTGACTTATACTGGGTGCTCCCTTGTGTCTGGACAAAGCTATACCTCTCTGAAGAGCTCTAATTAGAGCAAAACTCTGTGTCAGGGGTTGCTTTTGCTCATTTCAGGTTGGCTTGATTGGTTTTTTACCAATTCAAAGCTGTAATCCTGTGCCTGAAGTGGTAATTGGCTTTTGTCATTTTACAGCTCGGCAAGGACAGCACTGTGCTAGTCCTATGCTTAAAGACTTTGCTGTACAAATGGCAAGAGACTTTGTCCTTTTCTATCTCGGCGTGGATGGCACTGTGCTAATCCTATGCTTAAAGATTTTGATAGAAAAACAGACATTTGAGGTGAGCAGATCTAGAGTGTCGCTGGTGTTGAGAGTGCTCCATACAGGAGCTGCTTTCCACCTAAACTTGAGAACTACCCAGAGTTCTCTGCTTCTTTTTTGCATAATTTATTCGTCACTCTATGCCTGAAAGTGTATTTCTTTGACCTATACTGGGTGCTCCCTTGTGTCTGGACAAAGCTATACCTCTCTGAAGAGCTCTAATGAGAGCAAAACTCTGTGTCAGGGGTTGCTTTTGCTCATTTCAGGTTGGCTTGATTAGTATTTTACCAATTCAAAGCTGTAATCCTGTGCCTGGAGTGGTAATTGGCTTTTGTCATTTTACAGCTCGGAAAGGACAGCACTGTGCTAGTCCTATGCTTAAAGACTTTGCTGTACAAATGGCAAGAGCCTTTGTCCTTTTCTATCTCGGCGTGGATGGCAGTGTGCTAATCCTATGCTTAAAGATTTTGATAGAAAAACAGACATTTGAGGTGAGCAGATCTAGAGTGTCGCTGGTGTTGAGAGTGCTCCATACAGGAGCTGCTTTCCACCTAAACTTGAGAACTACATAGAGTTCTCTGCTTCTTTTTTGCATAATTTATTCGTCACTCTATGCCTGAAAGGGTATTTCTTTGACTTATACTGGGTGCTCCCTTGTGTCTGGACAAAGCTATACCTCTCTGAAGAGCTCTAATTAGAGCGAAACACTGTGTCAGGGGTTGCTTTTGCTTATTTCAGGTTGGCTTGATTGGTATTTTACCAATTCAAAGCTGTAATCCTGTGCCTGGAGTGGTAAATGGCTTTTGTCATTTTACAGCTCGGCAAGGACAGCACTGTGCTAGTCCTATGCTTAAAGACTTTGCTGTACAAATGACAAAAGACTTTGTCCTTTTCTATCTCGGCGTGGATGGCACTGTGCTAATCCTATGCTTAAAGATTTTCATAGAAAAACAGACATTTGAGGTGAGCAGATCTAGAGTGTCGCTGGTGTTGAGAGTGCTCCATACAGGAGCTGCTTTCCACCTAAACT
Source organism: Triturus cristatus (assembly GCF_964204655.1). Classification (NCBI taxonomy): domain Eukaryota; kingdom Metazoa; phylum Chordata; class Amphibia; order Caudata; family Salamandridae; genus Triturus; species Triturus cristatus. Next base: position 250,184,227 of record NC_140588.1, on the reverse strand, counting down.
TGAGAACTACCCAGAGTTCTCTGCTTCTTTTTTGCATAATTTATTCGTCACTCTATGCCTGAAAGGGTATTTCTTTGACTTATACTGGGTGCTCCCTTGTGTCTGGACAAAGCTATACCTCTCTGAAAAGCTCTAATTAGAGCGAAACACTGTGTCAGGGGTTGCTTTTGTTAATTTCAGGTTGGCTTCATTGGTATTTTACCAATTCAAAGCTGTAATCCTGTGCCTGGAGTGGTAATTAGCTTTTGTCATTTTACAGCTCGGCAAGGACAGCACTGCGCTAGTCTTATGCTTAAAGACTTTGTCCTTTTCTATCTCGGCGTGGATGGCACTGTGCTAATCCTATGCTTAAAGATCTTGATAGAAAAACAGACATTTGAGGTGAGCAGATCTAGAGTGTCGCTGGTGTTGAGAGTGCTCCATACAGGAGCTGCTTTCCACCTAAACTTGAGAACTACCCAGAGTTCTCTGCTTCTTTTTTGCATAATTTATTCGTCACTCTATGCCTGAAAGGGTATTTCTTTGACTTATACTGGGTGCTCCCTTGTGTCTGGACAAAGCTATACCTCTCTGAAGAGCTCTAATGAGAGCAAAACTCTGTGTCAGGGGTTGCTTTTGCTCATTTCAGGTTGGCTTGATTGGTATTTTACCAATTCAAAGCTGTAATCCTGTGCCTGGAGTGGTAATTGGCTTTTGTCATTTTACAGCTCGGCAAGGACAGCACTGTGCTAGTCCTTTGCTTAAAGACTTTGCTGTACAAATGGCAAGAGACTTTGTCCTTTTCTATCTCGGCGTGGATGGCACTGTGCTAATCCTATGCTTAAAGATTTTGATAGAAAAACAGACATTTGAGGTGAGCAGATCTAGAGTGTCGCTGGTGATGAGAGTGCTCCATACAGGAGCTGCTTTCCACCTAAACTTGAGAACTACCCAGAGTTCTCTGCTTCTTTTTTGCATAATTTATTCGTCACTCTATGCCTGAAAGGGTATTTCTTTGACTTATACTGGGTGCTCCCTTGTGTCTGGACAAAGCTATACCTCTCTGAAGAGCTCTAATTAGAGCGAAACACTGTGTCAGGGGTTGCTTTTGCTCATTTCAGGTTGGCTTGATTGGTATTTTACCAATTCAAAGCTGTAATCCTGTGCCTGGAGTGGTAATTGGCTTTTGTCATTTTACAGCTCGGCAAGGACAGCACTGTGCTAGTCCTATGCTTAAAGACTTTGCTGTACAAATGGCAAAAGACTTTGTCCTTTTCTATCTCGACGTGGATGGCACTGTGCTAATCCTATGCTTAAAGATTTTGATAGAAAAACAGACATTTGAGGTGAGCAGATCTAGTGTGTCGCTGGTGTTGAGAGTGCTCCATACAGGAGCTGCTTTCCACCTAAACTTGAGAACTACCCAGAGTTCTCTGCTTCTTTTTTGCATAATTTATTCGTCACTCTATGCCTGAAAGGGTATTCCTTTGACTTATACTGGGTGCTCCCTTGTGTCTGGACAAAGCTATACCTCTCTGAAGAGCTCTAATTAGAGCGAAACACTGTGTCAGGGGTTGCTTTTGCTCATTTCAGGTTGGCTTGATTGGTATTTTACCAATTCAAAGCTGTAATCCTGTGCCTGGAGTGGTAATTGGCTTTTGTCATTTTACAGCTCGGCAAGGACAGCACTGTGCTAGTCCTATGCTTAAAGACTTTGCTGTACAAATGGCAAGAGACTTTCTCCTTTTCTATCTCGGCGTGGATGGCACTGTGCTAATCCTATGCTTAAAGATTTTGATAGGAAAACAGACATTTGAGGTGAGCAGATCTAGAGTGTCGCTGGTGTTGAGAGTGCTCCATACAGGAGCTGCTTTCCACCTAAACTTGAGAACTACCCAGAGTTCTCTGCTTCTTTTTTGCATAATTTATTCGTCACTCTATGCCTGAAAGGGTATTTCTTTGACTTATACTGGGTGCTCCCTTGTGTCTGGAGAAAGCTATATCTCTCTGAAGAGCTCTAAATAGAGCGAAACACTGTGTCAGGGGTTGCTTTTGCTCATTTCAGGTTGGCTTGATTGGTATTTTACCAATTCAAAGCTGTAATCCTGTGCCTGGAGTGGTAATTGGCTTTTGTCATTTTACAGCTCGGCAAGGACAGCACTGTGCTAGTCCTATGCTTAAAGACTTTGCTGTACAAATGGCAAAAGACTTTGTCCTTTTCTATCTCGACGTGGATGGCACTGTGCTAATCCTATGCTTAAAGATTTTGATAGAAAAACAGACATTTGAGGTGAGCAGATCTAGAGTGTCGCTGGTGTTGAGAGTGCTCCATACAGGAGCTGCTTTCCACCTAAACTTGAGAACTACCCAGAGTTCTCTGCTTCTTTTTTGCCTAATTTATTCGTCACTCTATGCCAGAAAGGGTATTTCTTTGACTTATACTGGGTGCTCCCTTGTGTCTGGACAAAGCTATACCTCTCTGAGGAGCTCTAATTAGAGCGAAACACTGTGTCAGGGGTTGCTTTTGCTCATTTCAGGTTGGCTTGATTGGTATTTTACCAATTCAATGCTGTAATCCTGTGCCTGGAGTGGTAATTGGCTTTTGTCATTTTACAGCTCGGCAAGGACAGCACTGTGCTAGTCCTATGCTTAAAGACTTTGCTGTACAAATGGCAAAAGACTTTGTCCTTTTCTATCTCGGCGTGGATGGCACTGTGCTAATCCTATGCTTAAAGATTTTGATAGAAAAACAGACATTTGAGGTGAGCAGATCTAGAGTGTCGCTGGTGTTGAGAGTGCTCCATACAGGAGCTGATTTCCACCTAAACTTGAGATCTACCCAGAGTTCTCTGCTTCTTTTTTGCATAATTTATTCGTCACTCTATGCCTGAAAGGGTATTTCTTTGACTTATACTGGGTGCTCCCTTGTGTCTGGACAAAGCTATACCTCTTTGAAGAGATCTAATTAGAGCAAAACACTGTGTCAGGGGTTGCTTTTGCTCATTTCAGGTTGGCTTGATTGGTATTTTACCAATTCAAAGCTGTAATCCTGTGCTTGGAGTGTTAATTGGCTTTTGTCATTTTACAGCTCGGCAAGGACAGCACTGTGCTAGTCCTATGCTTAAAGACTTTGCAGTACAAATGGCAAAAGACTTTGTCCTTTTCTATCTCGGCGTGGATGGCACTGTGCTAATCCTATGCTTAAAGATTTTGATAGAAAAACAGACATTTGAGGTGAGCAGATCTAGAGTGTCGCTGGTGTTGAGTGTGCTCCATACAGGAGCTGCTTTCCACCTAAACTTGAGAACTACCCAGAGTTCTCTGCTTCTTTTTTGCATAATTTATTCGTCACTCTATGCCTGAAAGGGTATTTCTTTGACTTATACTGGGTGCTCCCTTGTGTCTGGACAAAGCTATACCTCTCTGAAGAGCTCTAATTAGAGCGAAACACTGTGTCAGGGGTTGCTTTTGCTCATTTCAGGTTGGCTTGATTGGTATTTTACCAATTCAAAGCTGTAATCCTGTGCCTGGAGTGGTAATTGGCTTTTGTCATTTTACAGCTCGGCAAGGACAGCGCTGTGCTAGTCCTATGCTTAAAGACTTTGCTGTACAAATGGCAAAAGACTTTGTCCTTTTCTATCTCGACGTGGATGGCACTGTGCTAATCCTATGCTTAAAGATTTTGATAGAAAAACAGACATTTGAGGTGAGCAGATCTAGTGTGTCGCTGGTGTTGAGAGTGCTCCATACAGGAGCTGCTTTCCACCTAAACTTGAGAACTACCCAGAGTTCTCTGCTTCTTTTTTGCATAATTTATTCGTAACTCTATGCCTGAAAGGGTATTCCTTTGACTTATACTGGGTGCTCCCTTGTGTCTGGACAAAGCTATACCTCTCTGAAGAGCTCTAATTGGAGCGAAACACTGTGTCAGGGGTTGCTTTTGCTAATTTCAGGTTGGCTTGATTGGTATTTTACCAATTCAAAGCTGTAATCCTGTGCCTGGAGTGGTAATTGGCTTTTGTCATTTTACAGCTCGGCAAGGACAGCACTGTGCTAGTCCTATGCTTAAAGACTTTGCTGTACAAATGGCAAGAGACTTTCTCCTTTTCTATCTCGGCGTGGATGGCACTGTGCTAATCCTATGCTTAAAGATTTTGATAGAAAAACAGACATTTGAGGTGAGCAGATCTAGAGTGTCGCTGGTGTTGAGAGTGCTCCATACAGGAGCTGCTTTCCACCTAAACTTGAGAACTACCCAGAGTTCTCTGCTTCTTTTTTGCATAATTTATTCGTCACTCTATGCCTGAAAGGGTATTTCTTTGACTTATACTGGGAGCTCCCTTGTGTCTGGACAAAGCTATACCTCTCTGAAGAGCTCTAATTAGAGCGAAACACTGTGTCAGGGGTTGCTTTTGCTCATTTCAGGTTGGCTTGATTGGTATTTTACCAATTCAAAGCTGTAATCCTGTGCCTGGAGTGGTAATTGGCTTTTGTCATTTTACAGCTCGGCAAGGACAGCACTGTGCTAGTCCTATGCTTAAAGACTTTGCTGTACAAATGGCAAGAGACTTTCTCCTTTTCTATCTCGGCGTGGATGGCACTGTGCTAATCCTATGCTTAAAGATTTTGATAGAAAAACAGACATTTGAGGTGAGCAGATCTAGAGTGTCGCTGGTGTTGAGAGTGCTCCATACAGGAGCTGCTTTCCACCTAAACTTGAGAACTACCCAGAGTTCTCTGCTTCTTTTTTGCATAATTTATTCGTCACTCTATGCCTGAAAGGGTATTTCTTTGACTTATACTGGGTGCTCCCTTGTGTCTGGACAAAGCTATACCTCTCTGAAGAGCTCTAATGAGAGCAAAACTCTGTGTCAGGGGTTGCTTTTGCTCATTTCAGGTTGGCTTGATTGGTATTTTACCAATTCAAAGCTGTAATCCTGTGCCTGGAGTGGTAATTGGCTTTTGTCATTTTACAGCTCGGCAAGGACAGCACTGTGCTAGTCCTTTGCTTAAAGACTTTGCTGTACAAATGGCAAGAGACTTTGTCCTTTTCTATCTCGGCGTGGATGGCACTGTGCTAATCCTATGCTTAAAGATTTTGATAGAAAAACAGACATTTGAGGTGAGCAGATCTAGTGTGTCGCTGGTGTTGAGAGTGCTCCATACAGGAGCTGCTTTCCACCTAAACTTGAGAACTACCCAGAGTTCTCTGCTTCTTTTTTGCATAATTTATTCGTCACTCTATGCCTGAAAGGGTATTCCTTTGACTTATACTGGGTGCTCCCTTGTGTCTGGACAAAGCTATACCTCTCTGAAGAGCTCTAATTAGAGCGAAACATTGTGTCAGGGGTTGCTTTTGCTCATTTCAGGTTGGCTTGATTGGTATTTTACCAATTCAAAGCTGTAATCCTGTGCCTGGAGTGGTAATTGGCTTTTGTCATTTTACAGCTCGGCAAGGACAGCACTGTGCTAGTCCTATGCTTAAAGACTTTGCTGTACAAATGGCAAGAGACTTTCTCCTTTTCTATCTCGGCGTGGATGGCACTGTGCTAATCCTATTCTTAAAGATTTTGATAGAAAAACAGACATTTGAGGTGAGCAGATCTAGAGTGTCGCTGGTGTTGAGAGTGCTCCATACAGGAGCTGCTTTCCACCTAAACTTGAGAACTACCCAGAGTTCTCTGCTTTTTTTTTGCATAATTTATTCGTCACTCTATGCCTGAAAGGGTATTTCTTTGACTTATACTGGGTGCTCCCTTGTGTCTGGAGAAAGCTATACCTCTCTGAAGAGCTCTAAATAGAGCGAAACACTGTGTCAGGGGTTGCTTTTGCTCATTTCAGGTTGGCTTGATTGGTATTTTACCAATTCAAAGCTGTAATCCTGTGCCTGGAGTGGTAATTGGCTTTTGTCATTTTACAGCTCGGCAAGGACAGCACTGTGCTAGTCCTATGCTTAAAGACTTTGCTGTACAAATGGCAAAAGACTTTGTCCTTTTCTATCTCGACGTGGATGGCACTGTGCTAATCCTATGCTTAAAGATTTTGATAGAAAAACAGACATTTGAGGTGAGCAGATCTAGAGTGTCGCTGGTGTTGAGAGTGCTCCATACAGGAGCTGCTTTCCACCTAAACTTGAGAACTACCCAGAGTTCTCTGCTTCTTTTTTGCCTAATTTATTCGTCACTCTATGCCTGAAAGGGTATTTCTTTGACTTATACTGGGTGCTCCCTTGTGTCTGGACAAAGCTATACCTCTCTGAGGAGCTCTAATTAGAGCGAAACACTGTGTCAGGGGTTGCTTTTGCTCATTTCAGGTTGGCTTGATTGGTATTTTACCAATTCAATGCTGTAATCCTGTGCCTGGAGTGGTAATTGGCTTTTGTCATTTTACAGCTCGGCAAGGACAGCACTGTGCTAGTCCTATGCTTAAAGACTTTGCTGTACAAATGGCAAAAGACTTTGTCCTTTTCTATCTCGGAGTGGATGGCACTGTGCTAATCCTATGCTTAAAGATTTTGATAGAAAAACAGACATTTGAGGTGAGCAGATCTAGAGTGTCGCTGGTGTTGAGAGTGCTCCATACAGGAGCTGATTTCCACCTAAACTTGAGATCTACCCAGAGTTCTCTGCTTCTTTTTTGCATAATTTATTCGTCACTCTATGCCTGAAAGGGTATTTCTTTGACTTATACTGGGTGCTCCCTTGTGTCTGGACAAAGCTATACCTCTTTGAAGAGATCTAATTAGAGCAAAACACTGTGTCAGGGGTTGCTTTTGCTCATTTCAGGTTGGCTTGATTGGTATTTTACCAATTCAAAGCTGTAATCCTGTGCTTGGAGTGTTAATTGGCTTTTGTCATTTTACAGCTCGGCAAGGACAGCACTGTGCTAGTCCTATGCTTAAAGACTTTGCAGTACAAATGGCAAAAGACTTTGTCCTTTTCTATCTCGGCGTGGATGGCACTGTGCTAATCCTATGCTTAAAGATTTTGATAGAAAAACAGACATTTGAGGTGAGCAGATCTAGAGTGTCGCTGGTGTTGAGAGTGCTCCATACAGGAGCTGCTTTCCACCTAAACTTGAGAACTACCCAGAGTTCTCTGCTTCTTTTTTGCATAATTTATTCGTCACTCTATGCCTGAAAGGGTATTTCTTTGACTTATACTGGGTGCTCCCTTGTGTCTGGACAAAGCTATACCTCTCTGAAGAGCTCTAATTAGAGCGAAACACTGTGTCAGGGGTTGCTTTTGCTCATTTCAGGTTGGCTTGATTGGTATTTTACCAATTCAAAGCTGTAATCCTGTGCCTGGAGTGGTAATTGGCTTTTGTCATTTTACAGCTCGGCAAGGACAGCACTGTGCTAGTAATATGCTTAAAGACTTTGCTGTACAAATGGCAAAATACTTTGTCCTTTTCTATCTCGACGTGGATGGCACTGTGCTAATCCTATGCTTAAAGATTTTGATAGAAAAACAGACATTTGAGGTGAGCAGATCTAGTGTGTCGCTGGTGTTGAGAGTGCTCCATACAGGAGCTGCTTTCCACCTAAACTTGAGAACTACCCAGAGTTCTCTGCTTCTTTTTTGCATAATTTATTCGTAACTCTATGCCTGAAAGGGTATTCCTTTGACTTATACTGGGTGCTCCCTTGTGTCTGGACAAAGCTATACCTCTCTGAAGAGCTCTAATTAGAGCGAAACACTGTGTCAGGGGTTGCTTTTGCTAATTTCAGGTTGGCTTGATTGGTATTTTACCAATTCAAAGCTGTAATCCTGTGCCTGGAGTGGTAATTGGCTTTTGTCATTTTACAGCTCGGCAAGGACAGCACTGTGCTAGTAATATGCTTAAAGACTTTGCTGTACAAATGGCAAAATACTTTGTCCTTTTCTATCTCGACGTGGATGGCACTGTGCTAATCCTATGCTTAAAGATTTTGATAGAAAAACAGACATTTGAGGTGAGCAGATCTAGAGTGTCGCTGGTGTTGAGAGTGCTCCATACAGGAGCTGCTTTCCACCTAAACTTGAGAACTACCCAGAGTTCTCTGCTTCTTTTTTGCCTAATTTATTCGTCACTCTATGCCTGAAAGGGTATTTCTTTGACTTATACTGGGTGCTCCCTTGTGTCTGGACAAAGCTATACCTCTCTGAGGAGCTCTAATTAGAGCGAAACACTGTGTCAGGGGTTGCTTTTGCTCATTTCAGGTTGGCTTGATTGGTATTTTACCAATTCAATGCTGTAATCCTGTGCCTGGAGTGGTAATTGGCTTTTGCCATTTTACAGCTCGGCAAGGACAGCACTGTGCTAGTCCTATGCTTAAAGACTTTGCTGTACAAATGGCAAAAGACTTTGTCCTTTTCTATCTCGGCGTGGATGGCACTGTGCTAATCCTATGCTTAAAGATTTTGATAGAAAAACAGACATTTGAGGTGAGCAGATCTAGAGTGTCGCTGGTGTTGAGAGTGCTCCATACAGGAGCTGCTTTCCACCTAAACTTGAGATCTACCCAGAGTTCTCTGCTTCTTTTTTGCATAATTTATTCGTCACTCTATGCCTGAAAGGGTATTTCTTTGACTTATACTGGGTGCTCCCTTGTGTCTGGACAAAGCTATACCTCTTTGTAGAGATCTAATTAGAGCAAAACACTGTGTCCGGGGTTGCTTTTGCTCATTTCAGGTTGGCTTGATGGGTATTTTACCAATTCAAAGCTGTAATCCTGTGTTTGGAGTGGTAATTGGCTTTTGTCATTTTACAGCTCGGCAAGGACAGCACTGTGCTAGTCCTATGCTTAAAGACTTTGCTGTACAAATGGCAAAAGACTTTGTCCTTTTCTATCTCGGCATGGATGGCACTGTGCTAATCCTATGCTTAAAGATTTTGATAGAAAAACAGACATTTGAGGTGAGCAGATCTAGAGTGTCGCTGGTGTTGAGAGTGCTCCATACAGGAGCTGCTTTCCACCTAAACTTGAGAACTACCCAGAGTTCTCAGCTTCTTTTTTGCATAATTTATTCGTCACTCTATGCCTGAAAGGGTATTTCTTTGACTTATACTGGGTGCTCCCTTGTGTCTGGACAAAACTATACCTCTCTGAAGAGTTCTAATTAGAGCAAAACACTGTGTCAGGGGTTGCTTTTGTTAATTTCAGGTTGGCTTCATTGGTATTTTATCAATTCAAAGCTGTAATCCTGTGCCTGGAGTGGTAATTGGCTTTTGTCATTTTACAGCACAGCAAGGAAAGCACTGTGCTAGTCCTATGCTTAAAGACTTTGCTGTACAAATAGCAAAAGACTTTCTCCTTTTCTATCTTGGCGTGGATGGCACTGTGCTAATCCTATGCTTAAAGATTTTGATAGAAAAACAGACATTTGAGGTGAGCAGATCTAGAGTGTCGCTGGTGTTGAGAGTGCTCCATACAGGAGCTGCTTTCCACCTAAACTTGAGAACTACCCAGAGTTCTCTGCTTCTTTTTTGCATAATTTATTCGTCACTCTATGCCTGAAAGTGTATTTCTTTGACTTATACTGGGTGCTCCCTTGTGTCTGGACAAAGCTATACCTCTCTGAAAAGCTCTAATTAGAGCGAAACACTGTGTCAGGGGTTGCTTTTGCTCATTTCAGGTTGGCTTGATTGGTATTTTACCTATTCAATGCTGTAATCCTGTGCCTGGAGTGGTAATTGGCTTTTGTCATTTTACAGCTCGGCAAGGACAGCACTGTGCTAGTCCTATGCTTAAAGACTTTGCTGTACAAATGGCAAAAGACTTTGTCCTTTTCTATCTCGGCGTGGAGGGCACTGTGCTAATCCTATGCTTAAAGATTTTGATAGAAAAACAGACATTTGAGGTGAGCAGATCTAGAGTGTCGCTGGTGTTGAGAGTGCTCCATACAGGAGCTGCTTTCCACCTAAACTTGAGATCTACCCAGAGTTCTCTGCTTCTTTTTTGCATAATTTATTCGTCACTCTATGCCTGAAAGGGTATTTCTTTGACTTATACTGGGTGCTCCCTTGTGTCTGGACAAAGCTATACCTCTTTGAGGAGATCTAATTAGAGCAAAACACTGTGTCAGGGGTTGCTTTTGCTCATTTCAGGTTGGCTTGATTGGTATTTTACCAATTCAAAGCTGTAATCCTGTGCTTGGAGTGGTAATTGGCTTTTGTCATTTTACAGCTCGGCAAGGACAGCACTGTGTTAGTCCTATGCTTAAAGACTTTGCAGTACAAATGGCAAAAGACTTTGTCCTTTTCTATCTCGGCGTGGATGGCACTGTGCTAATCCTATGCTTAAAGATTTTCATAGAAAAACAGACATTTGAGGTGAGCAGATCTAGAGTGTCGCTGGTGTTGAGAGTGCTCCATACAGGAGCTGCTTTCCACCTAAACTTGAGAACTACCCAGAGTTCTCTGCTTCTTTTTTGCATAATTTATTCGTCACTCTATGCCTGAAAGGGTATTTCTTTGACTTATACTGGGTGCTCCCTTGTGTCTGGACAAAGCTATACCTCTCTGAAGAGCTCTAATTAGAGCGAAACACTGTGTCAGGGGTTGCTTTTGTTAATTTCAGGTTGGCTTCATTGGTATTTTACCAATTCAAAGCTGTAATCCTGTGCCTGGAGTGGTAATTAGCTTTTGTCATTTTACAGCTCAGCAAGGACAGCACTGTGCTAGTCCTATGCTTAAAGACTTTGCTGTACGAATGGCAAAAGACTTTGTCCTTTTCTATCTCGGCGTGGATGGCACTGTGCTAATCCTATGCTTAAAGATTTTGATAGAAAAACAGACATTTGAGGTGAGCAGATCTAGAGTGTCGCTGGTGTTTAGAGTGCTCCATACAGGAGCTGCTTTCCACCTAAACTTGAGAACTACCCAGAGTTCTCTGCTTCTTTTTTGCATAATTTATTCGTCACTCTATGCCTGAAAGGGTATTTCTTTGACTTATACTGGGTGCTCCCTTGTGTCTGGACAAAGCTATACCTCTCTGAAGAGCTCTAATTAGAGCGAAACACTGTGTCAGGGGTTGCTTTTGCTCATTTCAGGTTGGCTTGATGGGTATTTTACCAATTCAATGCTGTAATCCTGTGCCTGGAGTGGTAATTGGCTTTTGTCATTTTACAGCTCGGCAAGGACAGCACTGTGCTAGTCCTATGCTTAAAGACTTTGCTGTACAAATGGCAAAAGACTTTGTCCTTTTCTATCTCGGCGTGGAGGGCACTGTGCTAATCCTATGCTTAAAGATTTTGATAGAAAAACAGACATTTGAGGTGAGCAGATCTAGAGTGTCGCTGGTGTTGAGAGTGCTCCATACAGGAGCTGCTTTCCACCTAAACTTGAGAACTACCCAGAGTTCTCTGCTTCTTTTTTGCATAATTTATTCGTCACTCTATGCCTGAAAGGGTATTTCTTTGACTTATACTGGGTGCTCCCTTGTGTCTGGACAAAGCTATACCTCTCTGAAGAGCTCTAATTAGAGCGAAACACTGTGTCAGGGGTTGCTTTTGCTCATTTCAGGTTGGCTTGATGGGTATTTTACCAATTCAATGCTGTAATCCTGTGCCTGGAGTGGTAATTGGCTTTTGTCATTTTACAGCTCGGCAAGGACAGCACTGTGCTAGTCCTATGCTTAAAGACTTTGCTGTACAAATGGCAAAAGACTTTGTCCTTTTCTATCTCGGCGTGGAGGGCACTGTGCTAATCCTATGCTTAAAGATTTTGATAGAAAAACAGACATTTGAGGTGAGCAGATCTAGAGTGTCGCTGGTGTTGAGAGTGCTCCATACAGGAGCTGCTTTCCACCTAAACTTGAGATCTACCCAGAGTTCTCTGCTTCTTTTTTGCATAATTTATTCGTCACTCTATGCCTGAAAGGGTATTTCTTTGACTTATACTGGGTGCTCCCTTGTGTCTGGACAAAGCTATACCTCTTTGAAGAGATCTAATTAGAGCAAAACACTGTGTCAGGGGTTGCTTTTGCTCATTTCAGGTTGGCTTCATTGGTATTTTACCAATTCAAAGCTGTAATCCTGTGCCTGGAGTGGTAATTGGCTTTTGTCATTTTTCAGCTCGGCAAGGAAAGCACTGTGCTAGTCCTATGCTTAAAGACTTTGCTGTACAAATGGCAAAAGACTTTCTCCTTTTCTATCTCGGCGTGGATGGCACTGTGCTAATCCTATGCTTAAAGATTTTGATAGAAAAACAGACATTTGAGGTGAGCAGATCTAGAGTGTCGCTGGTGTTGAGAGTGCTCCATACAGGAGCTGCTTTCCACCTAAACTTGAGAACTACCCAGAGTTCTCTGCTTCTTTTTTGCCTAATTTATTCGTCACTCTATGCCTGAAAGGGTATTTCTTTGACTTATACTGGGTGCTCCCTTGTGTCTGGACAAAGCTATACCTCTCTGAAGAGCTCTAATTAGAGCGAAACACTGTGTCAGGGGTTGCTTTTGCTCATTTCAGGTTGGCTTGATTGGTATTTTACCTATTCAATGCTGTAATCCTGTGCCTGGAGTGGTAATTGGCTTTTCTCATTTTACAGCTCGGCAAGGACAGCACTGTGCTAGTCCTATGCTTAAAGACTTTGCTGTACAAATGGCAAAAGACTTTGTCCTTTTCTATCTCGGCGTGGAGGGCACTGTGCTAATCCTATGCTTAAAGATTTTGATAGAAAAACAGACATTTGAGGTGAGCAGATCTAGAGTGTCGCTGGTGTTGAGAGTGCTCCATACAGGAGCTGCTTTCCACCTAAACTTGAGATCTACCCAGAGTTCTCTGCTTCTTTTTTGCATAATTTATTCGTCACTCTATGCCTGAAAGGGTATTTCTTTGACTTATACTGGGTGCTCCCTTGTGTCTGGACAAAGCTATACCTCTTTGAAGAGATCTAATTAGAGCAAAACACTGTGTCAGGGGTTGCTTTTGCTCATTTCAGGTTGGCCTGATTGGTATTTTACCAATTCAAAGCTGTAATCCTGTGCTTGGAGTGGTAATTGGCTTTTGTCATTTTACAGCTCGGCAAGGACAGCACTGTGCTAGTCCTATGCTTAAATACTTTGCTGTACAAATGGCAAAAGACTTTGTCCTTTTCTATCTCGGCGTGGATGGCACTGTGCTAATCCTATGCTTAAAGATTTTGATAGAAAAACAGACATTTGAGGTGAGCAGATCTAGAGTGTCGCTGGTGTTGAGAGTGCTCCATACAGGAGCTGCTTTCCACCTAAACTTGAGAACTACCCAGAGTTCTCTGCTTCTTTTTTGCCTAATTTATTCATCACTCTATGCCTGAAAGGGTATTTCTTTGACTTATACTGGGTGCTCCCTTGTGTCTGGACAAAGCTATACCTCTTTGAAGAGATCTAATTAGAGCAAAACACTGTGTCAGGGGTTGCTTTTGCTCATTTCAGGTTGGCTTGATTGTTATTTTACCAATTCAAAGCTGTAATCCTGTGCTTGGAGTGGTAATTGGCTTTTGTCATTTTACAGCTCGGCAAGGACAGCACTGTGCTAGTCCTATGCTTAAAGACTTTGCTGTACAAATGGCAAAAGAATTTGTCCTTTTCTATCTCGGCGTGGATGGCACTGTGCTAATCCTATGCTTAAAGATTTTCATAGAAAAACAGACATTTGAGGTGAGCAGATCTAGAGTGTCGCTGGTGTTGAGAGTGCTCCATACAGGAGCTGCTTTCCACCTAAACTTGAGAACTACCCAGAGTTCTCTGCTTCTTTTTTGCATAATTTATTCGTCACTCTATGCCTGAAAGGGTATTTCTTTGACTTATACTGGGTGCTCCCTTGTGTCTGGACAAAGCTATACCTCTCTGAAGAGCTCTAATTAGAGCGAAACACTGTGTCAGGGGTTGCTTTTGCTCATTTCAGGTTGGCTTCATTGGTATTTTACCTATTCAATGCTGTAATCCTGTGCCTGGAGTGGTAATTGGCTTTTGTCATTTTACAGCTCGGCAAGGACAGCACTGTGCTAGTCCTATGCTTAAAGACTTTGCTGTACAAATGGAAAAAGACTTTGTCCTTTTCTATCTCGGCGTGGAGGTCACTGTGCTAATCCTATGCTTAAAGATTTTGATAGAAAAACAGACATTTGAGGTGAGCAGATCTAGAGTGTCGCTGGTGTTGAGAGTGCTCCATACAGGAGCTGCTTTCCACCTAAACTTGAGATCTACCCAGAGTTCTCTGCTTCTTTTTTGCATAATTTATTCGTCACTCTATGCCTGAAAGGGTATTTCTTTGACTTATACTGGGTGCTCCCTTGTGTCTGGACAAAGCTATACCTCTTTGAAGAGATCTAATTAGAGCAAAACACTGTGTCAGGGGTTGCTTTTGCTCATTTCAGGTTGGCTTGATTGGCATTTTACCAATTCAAAGCTGTAATCCTGTGCTTGGAGCGGTAATTGGCTTTTGTCATTTTACAGCTCGGCAAGGACAGCACTGTGCTAGTCCTATGCTTAAAGACTTTGCTGTACAAATGGCAAAAGACTTTGTCCTTTTCTATCTCGGCGTGGATGGCACTGTGCTAATCCTATGCTTAAAGATTTTCATAGAAAAACAGACATTTGAGGTGAGCAGATCTAGAGTGTCGCTGGTGTTGAGAGTGCTCCATACAGGAGCTGCTTTCCACCTAAACTTGAGAACTACCCAGAGTTCTCTGCTTCTTTTTTGCATAATTTATTTGTCACTCTATGCCTGAAAGGGTATTTCTTTGACTTATACTGGGTGCTCCCTTGTGTCTGGACAAAGCTATACCTCTCTGAAGAGCTCTAATTAGAGCGAAACACTGTGTCAGGGGTTGCTTTTGTTAATTTCAGGTTGGCTTCATTGGTATTTTACCAATTCAAAGCTGTAATCCTGTGCCTGGAGTGGTAATTAGCTTTTGTCATTTTACAGCTCGGCAAGGACAGCACTGTGCTAGTCCTATACTTAAAAACTTTGCTGTACGAATGGCAAAAGACTTTGTCCTTTTCTATCTCGGCGTGGATGGCACTGTGCTAATCCTATGCTTAAAGATTTTGATAGAAAAACAGACATTTGAGGTGAGCAGATCTAGAGTGTCGCTGGTGTTGAGAGTGCTCCATACAGGAGCTGCTTTCCACCTAAACTTGAGAACTACCCAGAGTTCTCTGCTTCTTTTTTGCATAATTTATTCGTCACTCTATGCCTGAAAGGGTATTTCTTTGACTTATACTGGGTGCTCCCTTGTGTCTGGACAAAGCTTTACCTCTCTGAAGAGCTTTAATTAGAGCGAAACACTGTGTCAGGGGTTGCTTTTGCTCATTTCAGGTTGGCTTGATTGGTATTTTACCAATTCAATGCTGTAATCCTGTGCCTGGAGTGGTAATTGGCTTTTGTCATTTTACAGCTCGGCAAGGACAGCACTGTGCTAGTCCTATGCTTAAATACTTTGCTGTACAAATGGCAAAAGACTTTGTCCTTTTCTATCTCGACGTGGAGGGCAATGTGCTAATCCTATGCTTAAAGATTTTGATAGAAAAACAGACATTTGAGTTGAGCAGATCTAGAGTGTCGCTGGTGTTGAGAGTGCTCCATACAGGAGCTGCTTTCCACCTAAACTTGAGATCTACCCAGAGTTCTCTGCTTCTTTTTTGCATAATTTAATCGTCACTCTATGCCTGAAAGGGTATTTCTTTGACTTATACTGGGTGCTCCCTCGTGTCTGGACAAAGCTATACCTCTTTGAAGAGATCTAATTAGAGCAAAACACTGTGTCAGGGGTTGCTTTTGCTCATTTCAGGTTGGCTTGATTGGTATTTTACCAATTCAAAGCTGTAATCCTGTGCTTGGAGTGGTAATTGGCTTTTGTCATTTTACAGCTCGGCAAGGACAGCACTGTGCTAGTCCTATGCTTAAAGACTTTGCTGTACAAATGGCAAAAGAATTTGTCCTTTTCTATCTCGGCGTGGATGGCACTGTGCTAATCCTATGCTTAAAGATTTTCATAGAAAAACAGACATTTGAGGTGAGCAGATCTAGAGTGTCGCTGGTGTTGAGAGTGCACCATACAGGAGCTGCTTTCCACCTAAACTTGAGAACTACCCAGAGTTCTCTGCTTCTTTTTTGCATAATTTATTCGTCACTCTATGCCTGAAAGGGTATTTCTTTGACTTATACTGGGTGCTCCCTTGTGTCTGGACAAAGCTATACCTCTCTGACGAGCTCTAATTAGAGCGAAACACTGTGTCAGGGGTTGCTTTTGTTAATTTCAGGTTGGCTTCATTGGTATTTTACCAATTCAAAGCTGTAATCCTGTGCCTGGAGTGGTAATTAGCTTTTGTCATTTTACAGCTCGGCAAGGACAGCACTGTGCTAGTCCTATGCTTAAAGACTTTGCTGTACGAATGGCAAAAGACTTTGTCCTTTTCTATCTCGGCGTGGATGGCACTGTGCTAATCCTATGCTTAAAGATTTTGATAGAAAAACAGACATTTGAGGTGAGCAGATCTAGAGTGTCGCTGGTGTTGAGAGTTCTCCATACAGGAGCTGCTTTCCACCTAAACTTGAGAACTACCCAGAGTTCTCTGCTTCTTTTTTGCATAATTTATTCGTCACTCTATGCCTGAAAGGGTATTTCTTTGACTTATACTGGGTGCTCCCTTGTGTCTGGACAAAGCTATACCTCTCTGAAGAGCTCTAATGAGAGCAAAACTCTGTGTCAGGGGTTGCTTTTGTTAATTTCAGGTTGGCTTCATTGGTATTTTACCAATTCAAAGCTGTAATCCTGTGCCTGGAGTGGTAATTAGCTTTTGTCATTTTACAGCTCGGCAAGGACAGCACTGTGCTAGTCCTATACTTAAAAACTTTGCTGTACGAATGGCAAAAGACTTTGTCCTTTTCTATCTCGGCGTGGATGGCACTGTGCTAATCCTATGCTTAAAGATTTTGATAGAAAAACAGACATTTGAGGTGAGCAGATCTAGAGTGTCGCTGGTGTTGAGAGTGCTCCATACAGGAGCTGCTTTCCACCTAAACTTGAGAACTACCCAGAGTTCTCTGCTTCTTTTTTGCATAATTTATTCGTCACTCTATGCCTGAAAGGGTATTTCTTTGACTTATACTGGGTGCTCCCTTGTGTCTGGACAAAGCTATACCTCTCTGAAGAGCTTTAATTAGAGCGAAACACTGTGTCAGGGGTTGCTTTTGCTCATTTCAGGTTGGCTTGATTGGTATTTTACCAATTCAATGCTGTAATCCTGTGCCTGGAGTGGTAATTGGCTTTTGTCATTTTACAGCTCGGCAAGGACAGCACTGTGCTAGTCCTATGCTTAAATACTTTGCTGTACAAATGGCAAAAGACTTTGTCCTTTTCTATCTCGGCGTGGAGGGCAATGTTCTAATCCTATGCTTAAAGATTTTGATAGAAAAACAGACATTTGAGTTGAGCAGATCTAGAGTGTCGCTGGTGTTGAGAGTGCTCCATACAGGAGCTGCTTTCCACCTAAACTTGAGATCTACCCAGAGTTCTCTGCTTCTTTTTTGCATAATTTACTCGTCACTCTATGCCTGAAAGGGTATTTCTTTGACTTATACTGGGTGCTCCCTCGTGTCTGGACAAAGCTATACCTCTTTGAAGAGATCTAATTAGAGCAAAACACTGTGTCAGGGGTTGCTTTTGCTCATTTCAGGTTGGCTTGATTGGTATTTTACCAATTCAAAGCTGTAATCCTGTGCTTGGAGTGGTAATTGGCTTTTGTCATTTTACAGCTCGGCAAGGACAGCACTGTGCTAGTCCTATGCTTAAAGACTTTGCTGTACAAATGGCAAAAGAATTTGTCCTTTTCTATCTCGGCGTGGATGGCACTGTGCTAATCCTATGCTTAAAGATTTTCATAGAAAAACAGACATTTGAGGTGAGCAGATCTAGAGTGTCGCTGGTGTTGAGAGTGCTCCATACAGGAGCTGCTTTCCACCTAAACTTGAGAACTACCCAGAGTTCTCTGCTTCATTTTTGCATAATTTATTCGTCACTCTATGCCTGAAAGGGTATTTCTTTGACTTATACTGGGTGCTCCCTTGTGTCTGGACAAAGCTATACCTCTCTGAAGAGCTCTAATTAGAGCGAAACACTGTGTCAGGGGTTGCTTTTGCTCATTTCAGGTTGGCTTGATTGGTATTTTACCAATTCAAAGCTGTAATCCTGTGTCTGGAGTGGTAATTGGCTTTTGTCATTTTACAGCTCGGCAAGGACAGCACTGTGCTAGTCCTATGCTTAAAGACTTTGCTGTACAAATGGCAAAAGACTTTGTCCTTTTCTATCTCGGCGTGGATGGCACTGTGCTAATCCTATGCTTAAAGATTTTGATAGAAAAACAGACATTTGAGGTGAGCAGATCTAGAGTGTCGCTGGTGTTGAGAGTGCTCCATACAAGAGCTGCTTTCCACCTAAACTTGAGAACTACCCAGAGTTCTCTGCTTCTTTTTTGCATAATTTATTCGTCACTCTATGCCTGAAAGGGTATTTCTTTGACTTATACTGGGTGCTCCCTTGTGGCTGGACAAAACTATACCTCTCTGAAGAGCTCTAATTAGAGCGAAACACTGTGTCAGGGGTTGCTTTTGCTCATTTCAGGTTGGCTTGATTGGTATTTTACCAATTCAAAGCTGTAATCCTGTGCCTCGAGTGGTAATTGGCTTTTGTCATTTTACAGCTCGGCAAGGACAGCACTGTGCTAGTCCTATGCTTAAAGACTTTGCTGTACAAATGGCAAAAGACTTTGTCCTTTTCTATCTCGACGTGGATGGCACTGTGCTAATCCTATGCTTAAAGATTTTGATAGAAAAACAGACATTTGAGGTGAGCAGATCTAGAGTGTCGCTGGTGTTGAGAGTGCTCCATACAGGAGCTGCTTTTCACCTAAACTTGAGAACTACCCAGAGTTCTCTGCTTCTTTTTTGCATAATTTATTCGTCACTCTATGCCTGAAAGGGTATTTCTTTGACTTATACTGGGTGCTCCCTTGTGTCTGGACAAAGCTATACCTCTCTGAAGAGCTCTAATTAGAGCGAAACACTGTGTCAGGGGTTGCTTTTGCTCATTTCAGGTTGGCTTGATTGGTATTTTACCAATTCAAAGCTGTAATCCTGTGCCTGGAGTGGTAATTGGCTTTTGTCATTTTACAGCTCGGCAAGGACAGCACTGTGCTAGTCCTATGCTTAAAGACTTTGCTGTACAAATGGCAAAAGACTTTCTCCTTTTCTATCTCGGCGTGGATGGCACTGTGCTAGTCCTATGCTTAAAGATTTTGATAGAAAAACAGACATTTGAGGTGAGCAGATCTAGAGTGTCGCTGGTGTTGAGAGTGCTCCATACAGGAGCTGCTTTCCACCTAAACTTGAGAACTACCCAGAGTTCTCTGCTTCTTTTTTGCCTAATTTATTCATCACTCTATGCCTGAAAGGGTATTTCTTTGACTTATACTGGGTGCTCCCTTGTGTCTGGACAAAGCTATACCTCTCTGAGGAGCTCTAATTAGAGCGAAACACTGTGTCAGGGGTTGCTTTTGCTCATTTCAGGTTGGCTTGATTGGTATTTTACCAATTCAATGCTGTAATCCTGTGCCTGGAGTGGTAATTGGCTTTTGTCATTTTACAGCTCGGCAAGGACAGCACTGTGCTAGTCCTATGCTTAAAGACTTTGCTGTACAAATGGCAAAAGACTTTGTCCTTTTCTATCTCGGCGTGGATGGCACTGTGCTAATCCTATGCTTAAAGATTTTGATAGAAAAACAGACATTTGAGGTGAGCAGATCTAGAGTGTCGCTGGTGTTGAGAGTGCTCCATACAGGAGCTGCTTTCCACCTAAACTTGAGATCTACCCAGAGTTCTCTGCTTCTTTTTTGCATAAATTATTCGTCACTCTATGCCTGAAAGGGTATTTCTTTGACTTATACTGGGTGCTCCCTTGTGTCTGGACAAAGCTATACCTCTTTGAAGAGATCTAATTAGAGCAAAACACTGTGTCAGGGGTTGCTTTTGCTCATTTCAGGTTGGCTTGATTGGTATTTTACCAATTCAAAGCTGTAATCCTGTGCTTGGAGTGGTAATTGGCTTTTGTCATTTTACAGCTCGGCAAGGACAGCACTGTGCTAGTCCTATGCTTAAAGACTTTGCTGTACAAATGGCAAAAGACTTTGTCCTTTTCTATCTCGGCGTGGATGGCACTGTGCTAATCCTATGCTTAAAGATTTTCATAGAAAAACAGACATTTGAGGTGAGCAGATCTAGAGTGTCGCTGGTGTTGAGAGTGCTCCATGCAGGAGCTGCTTTCCACCTAAACTTGAGAACTACCCAGAGTTCTCTGCTTCTTTTTTGCATAATTTATTCGTCACTCTATGCCTGAAAGGGTATTTCTTTGACTTATACTGGGTGCTCCTTTGTGTCTGGACAAAGCTATACCGCTCTGAAGAGCTCTAATTAGAGCGAAACACTGTGTCAGGGGTTGCTTTTGCTCATTTCAGATTGGCTTGATTGGTATTTTACCAATTCAAAGCTGTAATCCTGTGCCTGGAGTCGTAATTGGCTTTTGTAATTTTACAGCTCGGCAAGGACAGCACTGTGCTAGTCCTATGCTTAAAGACTTTGCTGTACAAATGGCAAAAGACTTTGTCCTTTTCTATCTCGGCGTGGATGGCACTGTGCCAATCCTATGCTTAAAATTTTCATAGAAAAACAGACATTTGAGGTGAGCAGATCTAGAGTGTCGCTGGTGTTGAGAGTGCTCCATACAGGAGCTGCTTTCCAAATAAACTTGAGAACTACCCAGAGTTCTCTGCTTCTTTTTTGCATAATTTATTCATCACTCTATGCCTGAAAGGGTATTTCTTTGACTTATACGGGGTGCTCCCTTGTGTCTGGACAAAGCTATACCTCTCTGAAGAGCTCTAATTAGAGCAAAACTCTGTGTCACGGGTTGCTTTTGCTCATTTCAGGTTGGCTTGATTGGTATTTTACCAATTCAAAGCTGTAATCCTGTGCCTGGAGTGGTAATTGGCTTTTGTCATTTTACAGCTCGGCAAGGACAGCACTGTGCTAGTCCTATGCTTAAAGACTTTGCTGTACAAATGGCAAGAGACTTTGTCCTTTTCTATCTCGGCGTGGATGGCACTGTGCTAATCCTATGCTTAAAGATTTTGATAGAAAAATAGACATTTGAGGTGAGCAGATCTAGAGTGTCGCTGGTGTTGAGAGTGCTCCATACAGGAGCTGCTTTCCACCTAAACTTGAGAACTACCCAGAGTTCTCTGCTTCTTTTTTGCATAATTTATTCGTCACTCTATGCCTGAAAGTGTATTTCTTTGACCTATACTGGGTGCTCCCTTGTGTCTGGACAAAGCTATACCTCTCTGAAGAGCTCTAATGAGAGCAAAACTCTGTGTCAGGGGTTGTTTTTGCTCATTTCAGGTTGGCTTGATTGGTATTTTACCAATTCAAAGCTGTAATCCTGTGCCTGGAGTGGTAATTGGCTTTTGTCATTTTACAGCTCGGCAAGGACAGCACTGTGCTAGTCCTATGCTTAAAGACTTTGCTGTACAAATGGCAAGAGACTTTGTCCTTTTCTATCTCGGCGTGGATGGCACTGTGCTAATCCTATGCTTAAAGATTTTGATAGAAAAACAGACATTTGAGGTGAGCAGATCTAGAGTGTCGCTGGTGTTGAGAGTGCTCCATACAGGAGCTGCTTTCCACCTAAACTTGAGAACTACCCAGAGTTCTCTGCTTCTTTTTTGCATAATTTATTCGTCACTCTATGCCTGAAAGTGTATTTCTTTGACCTATACTGGGTGCTCCCTTGTGTCTGGACAAAGCTATACCTCTCTGAAGAGCTCTAATGAGAGCAAAACTCTGTGTCAGGGGTTGTTTTTGCTCATTTCAGGTTGGCTTGATTGGTATTTTACCAATTCAAAGCTGTAATCCTGTGCCTGGAGTGGTAATTGGCTTTTGTCATTTTACAGCTCGGCAAGGACAGCACTGTGCTAGTCCTATGCTTAAAGACTTTGCTGTACAAATGGCAAGAGACTTTGTCCTTTTCTATCTCGGCGTGTACGGCACTGTGCTAATCCTATGCTTAAAGATTTTGATAGAAAAACAGACATTTGAGGTGAGCAGATCTAGAGTGTCGCTGGTGTTGAGAGTGCTCCATACAGGAGCTGCTTTCCACCTAAACTTGAGAACTACCCAGAGTTCTCTGCTTCTTTTTTGCATAATTTATTCGTCACTCTATGCCTGAAAGGGTATTTCTTTGACTTATACTGCGTGCTCCCTTGTGTCTGGACAAAGCTATACCTCTCTGAAGAGCTCTAATTAGAGCGAAACACTGTGTCAGGGGTTGCTTTTGCTTATTTCAGGTTGGCTTGATTGGTATTTTACCAATTCAAAGCTGTAATCCTGTGCCTGGAGTGGTAATTGGCTTTTGTCATTTTACAGCTCGGCAAAGACAGCACTGTGCTAGTCCTATGCTTAAAGATTTTGCTGTACAAATAGCAAAAGACTTTGTCCTTTTCTATCTCGGTGTGGATGGCACTGTGCTAATCCTTTGCTTAAAGATTTTGATAGAAAATCAGACATTTGAGGTGAGCAGATCTAGAGTGTCGCTGGTGTTGAGAGTGCTCCATACAGGATCTGCTTTCCACCTAAACTTGAGAACTACCCAGAGTTCTCTGCTTCTTTTTTGCATAATTTATTCGTCACTCTATGCCTGAAAGGGTATTACTTTGACTTATACTGGGTGCTCCCTTGTGTCTGGACAAAGCTATACCTCTCTGAAGAGCTCTAATTAGAGTGAAACACTGTGTCAGGGGTTGCTTTTGTTAATTTCAGGTTGGCTTCATTGGTATTTTACCAATTCGAAGCTGTAATCCTGTGCCTGGAGTGGTAATTAGCTTTTGTCATTTTACAGCTCGGCAAGGACAGCACTGTGCTAGTCCTATGCTTAAAGACTTTGCTGTACGAATGGCAAAAGACTTTGTCCTTTTCTATCTCGGCGTGGATGGCACTGTGCTAATCCTATGCTTAAAGATTTTGATAGAAAAACAGACATTTGAGGTGAGCAGATCTAGAGTGTCGCTGGTGTTGAGAGTTCTCCATACAGGAGCTGCTTTCCACCTAAACTTGAGAACTACCCAGAGTTCTCTGCTTCTTTTTTGCATAATTTATTCGTCACTCTATGCCTGAAAGGGTATTTCTTTGACTTATACTGGGTGCTCCCTTGTGTCTGGTCAAAGCTATACCTCTCTGAAGAGCTCTAATGAGAGCAAAACTCTGTGTCAGGGGTTGCTTTTGCTCATTTCAGGTTGGCTTGATTGGTATTTTACCAATTCAAAGCTGTAAACCTGTGCCTGGAGTGGTAATTGGCTTTTGTCATTTTACAGCTCGGCAAGGACAGCACTGTGCTAGTCCTATGCTTAAAGACTTTGCTGTACAAATGGCAAGAGACTTTGTCCTTTTCTATCTCGGCGTGGATGGCACTGTGCTAATCCTAGGCTTAAAGATTTTGATAGAAAAACAGACATTTGAGGTGAGCAGATCTAGAGTGTCGCTGGTGTTGAGTGTGCTCCATACAGGAGCTGCTTTCCACCTAAACTTGAGAACTACCCAGAGTTCTCTGCTTCTTTTTTGCATAATTTATTCGTCACTCTATGCCTGAAAGTGTATTTCTTTGACTTATACTGGGTGCTCCCTTGTGTCTGGACATAGCTATACCTCTCTGAAGAGCTCTAATTAGAGCGAAACACTGTGTCAGGGATTGCTTTTGTTCATTTCAGGTTGACTTGATTGGTATTTTACCAATTCAAAGCTGTAATTCTGTGCCTGGAGTGGTAATTGGCTTTTGTCATTTTACAGCTTGGCAAAGACAGCACTGTGCTAGTCCTATGCTTAAAGATTTTGCTGTACAAATAGCAAAAGACTTTGTCCTTTTCTATCTCGGTGTGGATGGCACTGTGCTAATCCTTTGCTTAAAGATTTTGATAGAAAATCAGACATTTGAGGTGAGCAGATCTAGAGTGTCGCTGGTGTTGAGAGTGCTCCATACAGGAGCTGCTTTCCACCTAAACTTGAGAACTACCCAGAGTTCTCTGCTTCTTTTTTGCATAATTTATTCGTCACTCTATGCCTGAAAGGGTATTTCTTTGACTTATACTGGGTGCTCCCTTGTGTCTGGACAAAGCTATACCGCTCTGAAGAGCTCTAATTAGAGCGAAACACTGTGTCAGGGGTTGCTTTTGTTAATTTCAGGTTGGCTTCATTGGTATTTTACCAATTCAAAGCTGTAATCCTGAGCCTGGAGTGGTAATTAGCTTTTGTCATTTTACAGCTCGGCAAGGACAGCACTGTGCTAGTCCTATGCTTAAAGACTTTGCTGTACGAATGGCAAAAGACTGTGTCCTTTTCTATCTCGGCGTGGATGGCACTGTGCTAATCCTATGCTTAAAGATTTTGATAGAAAAACAGACATTTGAGGTGAGCAGATCTAGAGTGTCGCTGGTGTTGAGAGTTCTCCATACAGGAGCTGCTTTCCACCTAAACTTGAGAACTACCCAGAGTTCTCTGCTTCTTTTTTGCATAATTTATTCGTCACTCTATCCCTGAAAGGGTATTTCTTTGACTTATACTGGGTGCTCCCTTGTGTCTGGACAAAGCTATACCTCTCTGAAGAGCTCTAATTAGAGCGAAACACTGTGTCAGGGGTTGCTTTTGCTCATTTCAGGTTGGCTTGATTGGTATTTTACCAATTCAAAGCTGTAATCCTGTGCCTGGAGTGGTAATTGGCTTTTGTCATTTTACAGCTCGGCAAGGACAGCACTGTGCTTGTCCTATGCTTAAAGACTTTGCTGTACAAATGGCAAGAGACTTTGTCCTTTTCTATCTCGGCGTGGATGGCACTGTGCTAATCCTATGCTTAAAGATTTTGATAGAAAAACAGACATTTGAGGTGAGCAGATCTAGAGTGTCGCTGGTGTTGAGAGTGCTCCATACAGGAGCTGCTTTCCACCTAAACTTGAGAACTACCCAGAGTTCTCTGCTTCTTTTTTGCATAATTTATTCGTCACTCTATGCCTGAAAGTGTATTTCTTTGACTTATACTGGGTGCTCCCTTGTGTCTGGACAAAGCTATACCTCTCTGAAGAGCTCTAATTAGAGCGAAACACTGTGTCAGGGGTTGCTTTTGTTCATTTCAGGTTGACTTGATTGGTATTTTACCAATTCAAAGCTGTAATTCTGTGCCTGGAGTGGTAATTGGCTTTTGTCATTTTACAGCTCGGCAAAGACAGCACTGTGCTAGTCCTATGCTTAAAGATTTTGCTGTACAAATAGCAAAAGACTTTGTCCTTTTCTATCTCGGTGTGGATGGCACTGTGCTAATCCTTTGCTTAAAGATTTTGATAGAAAATCAGACATTTGAGGTGAGCAGATCTAGAGTGTCGCTGGTGTTGAGAGTGCTCCATACAGGAGCTGCTTTCCACCTAAACTTGAGAACTACCCAGAGTTCTCCGCTTCTTTTTTGCATAATTTATTCGTCACTCTATGCCTGAAAGGGTATTTCTTTGACTTATACTGGGTGCTCCCTTGTGTCTGGACAAAGCTATACCTCTCTGAAGAGCTCTAATTAGAGCGAAACACTGTGTCAGGGGTTGCTTTTGTTAATTTCAGGTTGGCTTCATTGGTATTTTACCAATTCAAAGCTGTAAACCTGTGCCTGGAGTAGCTTTTGTCATTTCACAGCTCGGCAAGGACAGCACTGTGCTAGTCCTATGCTTAAAGACTTTGCTGTGCGAATGGCCAAAGACTTTGTCCTTTTCTATCTCGGCGTGGATGGCACTGTGCTAATCCTATGCTTAAAGATTTTGATAGAAAAACAGACATTTGAGGTGAGCAGATCTAGAGTGTCGCTGGTGTTGAGAGTGCTCCATACAGGAGCTGCTTTCCACCTAAACTTGAGAACTACCCAGAGTTCTCTGCTTCTTTTTTGCATAATTTATTCGTCACTCTATGCCTGAAAGGGTATTTCTTCGACTTATACTGGGTGCTCCCTTGTGTCTGGACAAAGCTATACCTCTCTGAAGAGCTCTAATTAGAGCGAAACACTGTGTCAGGGGTTGCTTTTGCTCATTTCAGGTTGGCTTCATTGGTATTTTACCAATTCAAAGCTGTAATCCTGTGCCTGGAGTGGTAATTGGCTTTTGTCATTTTACAGCTCGGCAAGGACAGCACTGTGCTAGTCCTATGCTTAAAGACTTTGCTGTACAAATGGCAAAAGACTTTGTCCTTTTCTATCTCGGCGTGGCGGGCACTGTGCTAATCCTATGCTTAAAGATTTTGATAGAAAAACAGACATTTGAGGTGAGCAGATCTAGAGTGTCGCTGGTGTTGAGAGTGCTCCATACAGGAGCTGCTTTCCACCTAAACTTGAGATCTACCCAGAGTTCTCTGCTTCTTTTTTGCATAATTTATTCGTCACTCTATGCCTGAAAGGGTATTTCTTTGACTTATACTGGGTGCTCCCTTGTGTCTGGACAAAGCTATACCTCTTTGAAGAGATCTAATTAGAGCAAAACACTGTGTCAGGGGTTGCTTTTGCTCATTTCAGGTTGGCTTGATTGGTATTTTACCAATTCAAAGCTGTAATCCTGTGCTTGGAGTGGTAATTGGCTTTTGTCATTTTACAGCTCGGCAAGGACAGCACTGTGTTAGTCCTATGCTTATAGGCTTTTCTGTACAAATGGCAAAAGACTTTGTCATTTTCTATCTCGGCGTGGATGGCACTGTGCTAATCCTATGCTTAAAGATTTTCATAGAAAAACAGACATTTGAGGTGAGCAGATCTAGAGTGTCGCTGGTGTTGAGAGTGCTCCATACAGGAGCTGCTTTCCACCTAAACTTGAGAACTACCCAGAGTTCTCTGCTTCTTTTTTGCATAATTTATTCGTCACTCTATGCCTGAAAGGGTATTTCTTTGACTTATACTGGGTGCTCCCTTGTGTCTGGACAAAGCTATACCTCTCTGAAGAGCTCTAATTAGAGCGAAACACTGTGTCAGGGGTTGCTTTTGTTAATTTCAGGTTGGCTTGATTGGTATTTTACCAATTCAACGCTGTAATCCTGTGCCTGGAGTGGTAATTGGCTTTTGTCATTTTACAGCTCGGCAAGGACAGCACTGTGCTAGTCCTATGCTTAAAGACTTTGCTGTACAAATGGCAAAAGACTTTGTCCTTTTCTATCTCGGCGTGGAGGGCACTGTGCTAATCCTATGCTTAAAGATTTTGATAGAAAAACAGACATTTGAGGTGAGCAGATCTAGAGTGTCGCTGGTGTTGAGAGTGCTCCATACAGGAGCTGCTTTCCACCTAAACTTGAGATCTACCCAGAGTTCTCTGCTTCTTTTTTGCATAATTTAATCGTCACTCTATGCCTGAAAGGGTATTTCTTTGACTTATACTGGGTGCTCCCTTGTGTCTGGACAAAGCTATACCTCTTTGAAGAGATCTAATTAGAGCAAAACACTGTGTCAGGGGTTGCTTTTGCTCATTTCAGGTTGGCTTGATTGGTATTTTACCAATTCAAAGCTGTAATCCTGTGCTTGGAGTGGTAATTGGCTTTTGTCATTTTACAGCTCGGCAAGGACAGCACTGTGCTAGTCCTATGCTTAAAGACTTTGCTGTACAAATGGCAAAAGAATTTGTCCTTTTCTATCTCAGCGTGGATGGCACTGTGCTAATCCTATGCTTAAAGATTTTCATAGAAAAACAGACATTTGAGGTGAGCAGATCTAGAGTGTCGCTGGTGTAGAGAGTGCTCCATACAGGAGCTGCTTTCCACCTAAACTTGAGAACTACCCAGAGTTCTTTGCTTCTTTTTTGCATAATTTATTCATCACTCTATGCCTGAAAGGGTATTTCTTTGACTTATACTGGGTGCTCCCTTGTGTATGAACAAAGCTATACCTCTCTGAAGAGCTCTAATTAGAGCGAAACACTGTGTCAGGGGTTGCTTTTGTTAATTTCAGGTTGGCTTCATTGGTATTTTACCAATTCAAAGCTGTAATCCTGTGCCTGGAGTGGTAATTGGCTTTTGTCATTTTACAGCTCGGCAAGGAAAGCACTGTGCTAGTCCTATGCTTAAAGACTTTGCTGTACAAATGGCAAAAGACTTTCTCCTTTTCTATCTTGGCGTGGATGGCACTGTGCTAATCCTATGCTTAAAGATTTTGATAGAAAAACAGATATTTGAGGTGAGCAGATCTAGAGTGTCGCTGGTGTTGAGAGTGCTCCATACAGGAGCTGCTTTCCACCTAAACTTGAGAACTACCCAGAGTTCTCTGCTTCTTTTTTGCCTAATTTATTCGTCACTCTATGCCTGAAAGGGTATTTCTTTGACTTATACTGGGTGCTCCCTTGTGTCTGGACAAAGCTATACCTCTCTGAAGAGCTCTAATTAGAGCGAAACACTGTGTCAGGGGTTGCTTTTGCTCATTTCAGGTTGGCTTGATTGGTATTTTATCTATTCAATGCTGTAATCCTGTGCCTGGAGTGGTAATTGGCTTTTGTCATTTTACAGCTCGGCAAGGACAGCACTGTGCTAGTCCTATGCTTAAAGACTTTGCTGTACAAATGGCAAAAGACTTTGTCCTTTTCTATCTCGGCGTGGAGGGCACTGTGCTAATCCTATGCTTAAAGATTTTGATAGAAAAACAGACATTTGAGGTGAGCAGATCTAGAGTGTCGCTGGTGTTGAGAGTGCTCCATACAGGAGCTGCTTTCCACCTAAACTTGAGATCTACCCAGAGTTCTCTGCTTCTTTTTTGCATAATTTATTCGTCACTCTATGCCTGAAAGGGTATTTCTTTGACTTATACTGGGTGCTCCCTTGTGTCTGGACAAAGCTATACCTCTTTGAAGAGATCTAATTAGAGCAAAACACTGTGTCAGGGGTTGCTTTTGCTCATTTCAGGTTGGCTTGATTGGTATTTTACCAATTCAAAGCTGTAATCCTGTGCTTGGAGTGGTAATTGGCTTTTGTCATTTTACAGCTCGGCAAGGACAGCACTGTGTTAGTCCTATGCTTAAAGACTTTTCTGTACAAATGGCAAAAGACTTTGTCCTTTTCTATCTCGGCGTGGATGGCACTGTGCTAATCCTATGCTTAAAGATTTTCATAGAAAAACAGACATTTGAGGTGAGCAGATCTAGAGTGTCGCTGGTGTTGAGAGTGCTCCATACAGGAGCTGCTTTCCACCTAAACTTGAGAACTACCCAGAGTTCTCTGCTTCTTTTTTGCATAATTTATTCGTCACTCTATGCCTGAAAGGGTATTTCTTTGACTTATACTGGGTGCTCCCTTGTGTCTGGACAGAGCTATACCTCTCTGAAGAGCTCTAATTAGAGCGAAACACTGTGTCAGGGGTTGCTTTTGTTAATTTCAGGTTGGCTTCATTGGTATTTTACCAATTCAACGCTGTAATTCTGTGCCTGGAGTGGTAATTAGCTTTTGTCATTTTACAGCTCGGCAAGGACAGCACTGTGCTAGTCCTATGCTTAAAGACTTTGCTGTACGAATGGCAAAAGACTTTGTCCTTTTCTATCTTGGCGTGGATGGCACTGTGCTAATCCTATGCTTAAAGATTTTGATAGAAAAACAGACATTTGAGGTGAGCAGATCTAGAGTGTCGCTGGTGTTGAGAGTGCTCCATACAGGAGCTGCTTTCCACCTAAACTTGAGAACTACCCAGAGTTCTCTGCTTCTTTTTTGCATAATTTATTCGTCACTCTATGCCTGAAAGGGTATTTCTTTGACTTATACTGGGTGCTCCCTTGTGTCTGGACAAAGCTATACCTCTCTGAAGAGCTCTAATTAGAGCGAAACACTGTGTCAGGGGTTGCTTTTGCTCATTTTAGGTTGGCTTGATTGGTATTTTACCAATTCAATGCTGTAATCCTGTGCCTGGAGTGGTAATTGGCTTTTGTCATTTTACAGCTCGGCAAGGACAGCACTGTGCTAGTCCTATGCTTAAAGACTTTGCTGTACAAATGGCAAAAGATTTTGTCCTTTTCTATCTCGGCGTGGAGGGCACTGTGCTAATCCTATGCTTAAAGATTTTGATAGAAAAACAGACATTTGAGGTGAGCAGATCTAGAGTGTCGCTGGTGTTGAGAGTGCTCCATACAGGAGCTGCTTTCCACCTAAACTTGAGATCTACCCAGAGTTCTCTGCTTCTTTTTTGCATAATTTAATCGTCACTCTATGCCTGAAAGGGTATTTCTTTGACTTATACTGGGTGCTCCCTTGTGTCTGGACAAAGCTATACCTCTTTGAAGAGATCTAATTAGAGCAAAACACTGTGTCAGGGTTTGCTTTTGCTCATTTCAGGTTGGCTTGATTGGTATTTTACCAATTCAAAGCTGTAATCCTGTGCTTGGAGTGGTAATTGGCTTTTGTCATTTTACAGCTCGGCAAGGACAGCACTGTGCTAGTCCTATGCTTAAAGACTTTGCTGTACAAATGGCAAAAGAATTTGTCCTTTTCTATCTCGGCGTGGATGGCACTGTGCTAATCCTATGCTTAAAGATTTTGATAGAAAAACAGACATTTGAGGTGAGCAGATCTAGAGTGTCGCTGGTGTTGAGAGTGCTCCATACAGGAGCTGCTTTCCACCTAAACTTCAGATCTACCCAGAGTTCTCTGCTTCTTTTTTGCATAATTTATTCGTCACTCTATGCCTGAAAGGGTATTTCTTTGACTTATACTGGGTGCTCCCTTGTGTCTGGACAAAGCTATACCTCTTTGAAGAGATCTAATTAGAGCAAAACACTGTGTCAGGGGTTGCTTTTGCTGATTTCAGGTTGGCTTGATTGGTATTTTACCAATTCAAAGCTGTAATCCTGTGCTTGGAGTGGTAATTGGCTTTTGTCATTTTACAGCTCGGCAAGGACAGCACTGTGTTAGTCCTATGCTTAAAGACTTTTCTGTACAAATGGCAAAAGACTTTGTCATTTTCTATCTCGGCGTGGATGGCACTGTGCTAATCCTATGCTTAAAGATTTTCATAGAAAAACAGACATTTGAGGTGAGCAGATCTAGAGTGTCGCTGGTGTTGAGAGTGCTCCATACAGGAGCTGCTTTCCACCTAAACTTGAGAACTACCCAGAGTTCTCTGCTTCTTTTTTGCATAATTTATTCGTCACTCTATGCCTGAAAGGGTATTTCTTTGACTTATACTGGGTGCTCCCTTGTGTCTGGACAAAGCTATACCTCTCTGAAGAGCTCTAATTAGAGCGAAACACTGTGTCAGGGGTTGCTTTTGTTAATTTCAGGTTGGCTTCATTGGTATTTTACCAATTCAACGCTGTAATCCTGTGCCTGGAGTGGTAATTAGCTTTTGTCATTTTACAGCTCGGCAAGGACAGCACTGTGCTAGTCCTATGCTTAAAAACTTTGCTGTACGAATGGCAAAAGACTTTGTACTTTTCTATCTCGGCGTGGATGGCACTGTGCTAATCCTATGCTTAAAGATTTTGATAGAAAAACAGACATTTGAGGTGAGCAGATCTAGAGTGTCGCTGGTGTTGAGAGTGCTCCATACAGGAGCTGCTTTCCACCTAAACTTGAGAACTACCCAGAGTTCTCTGCTTCTTTTTTGCATAATTTATTCGTCACTCTATGCCTGAAAGGGTATTTCTTTGACTTATACTGGGTGCTCCCTTGTGTCTGGACAAAGCTATACCTCTCTGAAGAGCTCTAATTAGAGCGAAACACTGTGTCAGGGGTTGCTTTTGCTCATTTCAGGTTGGCTTGATTGGTATTTTACCAATTCAATGCTGTAATCCTGTGCCTGGAGTGGTAATTGGCTTTTGTCATTTTACAGCTCGGCAAGGACAGCACTGTGCTAGTCCTATGCTTAAAGACTTTGCTGTACAAATGGCAAAAGACTTTGTCCTTTTCTATCTCGGCGTGGAGGGCACTGTGCTAATCCTATGCTTAAAGATTTTGATAGAAAAACAGACATTTGAGGTGAGCAGATCTAGAGTGTCGCTGGTGTTGAGAGTGCTCCATACAGGAGCTGCTTTCCACCTAAACTTGAGATCTACCCAGAGTTCTCTGCTTCTTTTTTGCATAATTTAATCGTCACTCTATGCCTGAAAGGGTATTTCTTTGGCTTATACTGGGTGCTCCCTTGTGTCTGGACAAAGCTATACCTCTTTGAAGAGATCTAATTAGAGCAAAACACTGTGTCAGGGGTTGCTTTTGCTCATTTCAGGTTGGCTTGATTGGTATTTTACCAATTCAAAGCTGTAATCCTGTGCTTGGAGTGGTAATTGGCTTTTGTCATTTTACAGCTCGGCAAGGACAGCACTGTGCTAGTCCTATGCTTAAAGACTTTGCTGTACAAATGGCAAAAGAATTTGTCCTTTTCTATCTCGGCGTGGATGGCATTGTGCTAATCCTATGCTTAAAGATTTTCATAGAAAAACAGACATTTGAGGTGAGCAGATCTAGAGTGTCGCTGGTGTTGAGAGTGCTCCATACAGGAGCTGCTTTCCACCTAAACTTGAGAACTACCCAGAGTTCTCTGCTTCTTTTTTGCATAATTTATTCATCACTCTATGCCTGAAAGGGTATTTCTTTGACTTATACTGGGTGCTCCCTTGTGTCTGGACAAAGCTTTATCTCTCTGAAGAGCTCTAATTAGAGCGAAACACTGTGTCAGGGGTTGCTTTTGTTAATTTCAGGTTGGCTTCATTGGTATTTTACCAATTCAAAGCTGTAATCCTGTGCCTGGAGTGGTAATTGGCTTTTGTCATTTTACAGCTCGGCAAGGAAAGCACTGTGCTAGTCCTATGCTTAAAGACTTTGCTGTACAAATGGCAAAAGACTTTCTCCTTTTCTATCTTGGCGTGGATGGCACTGTGCTAATCCTATGCTTAAAGATTTTGATAGAAAAACAGACATTTGAGGTGAGCAGATCTAGAGTGTCGCTGGTGTTGAGAGTGCTCCATACAGGAGCTGCTTTCCACCTAAACTTGAGAACTACCCAGAGTTCTCTGCTTCTTTTTTGCCTAATTTATTCGTCACTCTATGCCTGAAAGGGTATTTCTTTGACTTATACTGGGTGCTCCCTTGTGTCTGGACAAAGCTATACCTCTCTGAAGAGCTCTAATTAGAGCGAAACACTGTGTCAGGGGTTGCTTTTGCTCATTTCAGGTTGGCCTGATTGGTATTTTATCTATTCAATGCTGTAATCCTGTGCCTGGAGTGGTAATTGGCTTTTGTCATTTTACAGCTCGGCAAGGACAGCACTGTGCTAGTCCTATGCTTAAAGACTTTGCTGTACAAATGGCAAAAGACTTTGTCCTTTTCTATCTCGGCGTGGAGGGCACTGTGCTAATCCTATGCTTAAAGATTTTGATAGAAAAACAGACATTTGAGGTGAGCAGATCTAGAGTGTCGCTGGTGTTGAGAGTGCTCCATACAGGAGCTGCTTTCCACCTAAACTTGAGATCTACCCAGAGTTCTCTGCTTCTTTTTTGCATAATTTAATCGTCACTCTATGCCTGAAAGGGTATTTCTTTGACTTATACTGGGTGCTCCCTTGTGTCTGGACAAAGCTATACCTCTTTGAAGAGATCTAATTAGAGCAAAACACTGTGTCAGGGGTTGCTTTTGCTCATTTCAGGTTGGCTTGATTGGTATTTTACCAATTCAAAGCTGTAATCCTGTGCTTGGAGTGGTAATTGGCTTTTGTCATTTTACAGCTCGGCAAGGACAGCACTGTGCTAGTCCTATGCTTAAAGACTTTGCTGTACAAATGGCAAAAGAATTTGTCCTTTTCTATCTTGGCGTGGATGGCACTGTGCTAATCCTATGCTTAAAGATTTTCATAGAAAAACAGACATTTGAGGTGAGCAGATCTAGAGTGTCGCTGGTGTAGAGAGTGCTCCATACAGGAGCTGCTTTCCACCTAAACTTGAGAACTACCCAGAGTTCTTTGCTTCTTTTTTGCATAATTTATTCATCACTCTATGCCTGAAAGGGTATTTCTTTGACTTATACTGGGTGCTCCCTTGTGTATGAACAAAGCTATACCTCTCTGAAGAGCTCTAATTAGAGCGAAACACTGTGTCAGGGGTTGCTTTTGTTAATTTCAGGTTGGCTTCATTGGTATTTTACCAATTCAAAGCTGTAATCCTGTGCCTGGAGTGGTAATTGGCTTTTGTCATTTTACAGCTCGGCAAGGAAAGCACTGTGCTAGTCCTATGCTTAAAGACTTTGCTGTACAAATGGCAAAAGACTTTCTCCTTTTCTATCTTGGCGTGGATGGCACTGTGCTAATCCTATGCTTAAAGATTTTGATAGAAAAACAGATATTTGAGGTGAGCAGATCTAGAGTGTCGCTGGTGTTGAGAGTGCTCCATACAGGAGCTGCTTTCCACCTAAACTTGAGAACTACCCAGAGTTCTCTGCTTCTTTTTTGCCTAATTTATTCGTCACTCTATGCCTGAAAGGGTATTTCTTTGACTTATACTGGGTGCTCCCTTGTGTCTGGACAAAGCTATACCTCTCTGAAGAGCTCTAATTAGAGCGAAACACTGTGTCAGGGGTTGCTTTTGCTCATTTCAGGTTGGCTTGATTGGTATTTTATCTATTCAATGCTGTAATCCTGTGCCTGGAGTGGTAATTGGCTTTTGTCATTTTACAGCTCGGCAAGGACAGCACTGTGCTAGTCCTATGCTTAAAGACTTTGCTGTACAAATGGCAAAAGACTTTGTCCTTTTCTATCTCGGCGTGGAGGGCACTGTGCTAATCCTATGCTTAAAGATTTTGATAGAAAAACAGACATTTGAGGTGAGCAGATCTAGAGTGTCGCTGGTGTTGAGAGTGCTCCATACAGGAGCTGCTTTCCACCTAAACTTGAGATCTACCCAGAGTTCTCTGCTTCTTTTTTGCATAATTTATTCGTCACTCTATGCCTGAAAGGGTATTTCTTTGACTTATACTGGGTGCTCCCTTGTGTCTGGACAAAGCTATACCTCTTTGAAGAGATCTAATTAGAGCAAAACACTGTGTCAGGGGTTGCTTTTGCTCATTTCAGGTTGGCTTGATTGGTATTTTACCAATTCAAAGCTGTAATCCTGTGCTTGGAGTGGTAATTGGCTTTTGTCATTTTACAGCTCGGCAAGGACAGCACTGTGTTAGTCCTATGCTTAAAGACTTTTCTGTACAAATGGCAAAAGACTTTGTCCTTTTCTATCTCGGCGTGGATGGCACTGTGCTAATCCTATGCTTAAAGATTTTCATAGAAAAACAGACATTTGAGGTGAGCAGATCTAGAGTGTCGCTGGTGTTGAGAGTGCTCCATACAGGAGCTGCTTTCCACCTAAACTTGAGAACTACCCAGAGTTCTCTGCTTCTTTTTTGCATAATTTATTCGTCACTCTATGCCTGAAAGGGTATTTCTTTGACTTATACTGGGTGCTCCCTTGTGTCTGGACAGAGCTATACCTCTCTGAAGAGCTCTAATTAGAGCGAAACACTGTGTCAGGGGTTGCTTTTGTTAATTTCAGGTTGGCTTCATTGGTATTTTACCAATTCAACGCTGTAATTCTGTGCCTGGAGTGGTAATTAGCTTTTGTCATTTTACAGCTCGGCAAGGACAGCACTGTGCTAGTCCTATGCTTAAAGACTTTGCTGTACGAATGGCAAAAGACTTTGTCCTTTTCTATCTTGGCGTGGATGGCACTGTGCTAATCCTATGCTTAAAGATTTTGATAGAAAAACAGACATTTGAGGTGAGCAGATCTAGAGTGTCGCTGGTGTTGAGAGTGCTCCATACAGGAGCTGCTTTCCACCTAAACTTGAGAACTACCCAGAGTTCTCTGCTTCTTTTTTGCATAATTTATTCGTCACTCTATGCCTGAAAGGGTATTTCTTTGACTTATACTGGGTGCTCCCTTGTGTCTGGACAAAGCTATACCTCTCTGAAGAGCTCTAATTAGAGCGAAACACTGTGTCAGGGGTTGCTTTTGCTCATTTTAGGTTGGCTTGATTGGTATTTTACCAATTCAATGCTGTAATCCTGTGCCTGGAGTGGTAATTGGCTTTTGTCATTTTACAGCTCGGCAAGGACAGCACTGTGCTAGTCCTATGCTTAAAGACTTTGCTGTACAAATGGCAAAAGATTTTGTCCTTTTCTATCTCGGCGTGGAGGGCACTGTGCTAATCCTATGCTTAAAGATTTTGATAGAAAAACAGACATTTGAGGTGAGCAGATCTAGAGTGTCGCTGGTGTTGAGAGTGCTCCATACAGGAGCTGCTTTCCACCTAAACTTGAGATCTACCCAGAGTTCTCTGCTTCTTTTTTGCATAATTTAATCGTCACTCTATGCCTGAAAGGGTATTTCTTTGACTTATACTGGGTGCTCCCTTGTGTCTGGACAAAGCTATACCTCTTTGAAGAGATCTAATTAGAGCAAAACACTGTGTCAGGGTTTGCTTTTGCTCATTTCAGGTTGGCTTGATTGGTATTTTACCAATTCAAAGCTGTAATCCTGTGCTTGGAGTGGTAATTGGCTTTTGTCATTTTACAGCTCGGCAAGGACAGCACTGTGCTAGTCCTATGCTTAAAGACTTTGCTGTACAAATGGCAAAAGAATTTGTCCTTTTCTATCTCGGCGTGGATGGCACTGTGCTAATCCTATGCTTAAAGATTTTGATAGAAAAACAGACATTTGAGGTGAGCAGATCTAGAGTGTCGCTGGTGTTGAGAGTGCTCCATACAGGAGCTGCTTTCCACCTAAACTTCAGATCTACCCAGAGTTCTCTGCTTCTTTTTTGCATAATTTATTCGTCACTCTATGCCTGAAAGGGTATTTCTTTGACTTATACTGGGTGCTCCCTTGTGTCTGGACAAAGCTATATCTCTTTGAAGAGATCTAATTAGAGCAAAACACTGTGTCAGGGGTTGCTTTTGCTGATTTCAGGTTGGCTTGATTGGTATTTTACCAATTCAAAGCTGTAATCCTGTGCTTGGAGTGGTAATTGGCTTTTGTCATTTTACAGCTCGGCAAGGACAGCACTGTGTTAGTCCTATGCTTAAAGACTTTTCTGTACAAATGGCAAAAGACTTAGTCATTTTCTATCTCGGCGTGGATGGCACTGTGCTAATCCTATGCTTAAAGATTTTCATAGAAAAACAGACATTTGAGGTGAGCAGATCTAGAGTGTCGCTGGTGTTGAGAGTGCTCCATACAGGAGCTGCTTTCCACCTAAACTTGAGAACTACCCAGAGTTCTCTGCTTCTTTTTTGCATAATTTATTCGTCACTCTATGCCTGAAAGGGTATTTCTTTGACTTATACTGGGTGCTCCCTTGTGTCTGGACAAAGCTATACCTCTCTGAAGAGCTCTAATTAGAGCGAAACACTGTGTCAGGGGTTGCTTTTGTTAATTTCAGGTTGGCTTCATTGGTATTTTACCAATTCAACGCTGTAATCCTGTGCCTGGAGTGGTAATTAGCTTTTGTCATTTTACAGCTCGGCAAGGACAGCACTGTGCTAGTCCTATGCTTAAAAACTTTGCTGTACGAATGGCAAAAGACTTTGTACTTTTCTATCTCGGCGTGGATGGCACTGTGCTAATCCTATGCTTAAAGATTTTGATAGAAAAACAGACATTTGAGGTGAGCAGATCTAGAGTGTCGCTGGTGTTGAGAGTGCTCCATACAGGAGCTGCTTTCCACCTAAACTTGAGAACTACCCAGAGTTCTCTGCTTCTTTTTTGCATAATTTATTCGTCACTCTATGCCTGAAAGGGTATTTCTTTGACTTATACTGGGTGCTCCCTTGTGTCTGGACAAAGCTATACCTCTCTGAAGAGCTCTAATTAGAGCGAAACACTGTGTCAGGGGTTGCTTTTGCTCATTTCAGGTTGGCTTGATTGGTATTTTACCAATTCAATGCTGTAATCCTGTGCCTGGAGTGGTAATTGGCTTTTGTCATTTTACAGCTCGGCAAGGACAGCACTGTGCTAGTCCTATGCTTAAAGACTTTGCTGTACAAATGGCAAAAGACTTTGTCCTTTTCTATCTCGGCGTGGAGGGCACTGTGCTAATCCTATGCTTAAAGATTTTGATAGAAAAACAGACATTTGAGGTGAGCAGATCTAGAGTGTCGCTGGTGTTGAGAGTGCTCCATACAGGAGCTGCTTTCCACCTAAACTTGAGATCTACCCAGAGTTCTCTGCTTCTTTTTTGCATAATTTAATCGTCACTCTATGCCTGAAAGGGTATTTCTTTGGCTTATACTGGGTGCTCCCTTGTGTCTGGACAAAGCTATACCTCTTTGAAGAGATCTAATTAGAGCAAAACACTGTGTCAGGGGTTGCTTTTGCTCATTTCAGGTTGGCTTGATTGGTATTTTACCAATTCAAAGCTGTAATCCTGTGCTTGGAGTGGTAATTGGCTTTTGTCATTTTACAGCTCGGCAAGGACAGCACTGTGCTAGTCCTATGCTTAAAGACTTTGCTGTACAAATGGCAAAATAATTTGTCCTTTTCTATCTCGGCGTGGATGGCACTGTGCTAATCCTATGCTTAAAGATTTTCATAGAAAAACAGACATTTGAGGTGAGCAGATCTAGAGTGTCGCTGGTGTTGAGAGTGCTCCATACAGGAGCTGCTTTCCACCTAAACTTGAGAACTACCCAGAGTTCTCTGCTTCTTTTTTGCATAATTTATTCATCACTCTATGCCTGAAAGGGTATTTCTTTGACTTATACTGGGTGCTCCCTTGTGTCTGGACAAAGCTTTATCTCTCTGAAGAGCTCTAATTAGAGCGAAACACTGTGTCAGGGGTTGCTTTTGTTAATTTCAGGTTGGCTTCATTGGTATTTTACCAATTCAAAGCTGTAATCCTGTGCCTGGAGTGGTAATTGGCTTTTGTCATTTTACAGCTCGGCAAGGAAAGCACTGTGCTAGTCCTATGCTTAAAGACTTTGCTGTACAAATGGCAAAAGACTTTCTCCTTTTCTATCTTGGCGTGGATGGCACTGTGCTAATCCTATGCTTAAAGATTTTGATAGAAAAACAGACATTTGAGGTGAGCAGATCTAGAGTGTCGCTGGTGTTGAGAGTGCTCCATACAGGAGCTGCTTTCCACCTAAACTTGAGAACTACCCAGAGTTCTCTGCTTCTTTTTTGCCTAATTTATTCGTCACTCTATGCCTGAAAGGGTATTTCTTTGACTTATACTGGGTGCTCCCTTGTGTCTGGACAAAGCTATACCTCTTTGAAGAGATCTAATTAGAGCAAAACACTGTGTCAGGGGTTGCTTTTGCTCATTTCAGGTTGGCTTGATTGGTATTTTACCAATTCAAAGCTGTAATCCTGTGCTTGGAGTGGTAATTGGCTTTTGTCGTTTTACAGCTCGGCAAGGACAGCACTGTGTTAGTCCTATGCTTAAAGACTTTTCTGTACAAATGGCAAAAGACTTTGTCCTTTTCTATCTCGGCGTGGATGGCACTGTGCTAATCCTATGCTTAAAGATTTTCATAGAAAAACAGACATTTGAGGTGAGCAGATCTAGAGTGTCGCTGGTGTTGAGAGTGCTCCATACAGGAGCTGCTTTCCACCTAAACTTGAGAACTACCCAGAGTTCTCTGCTTCTTTTTTGCATAATTTATTCGTCACTCTATGCCTGAAAGGGTATTTCTTTGACTTATACTGGGTGCTCCCTTGTGTCTGGACAAAGCTATACCTCTCTGAAGAGCTCTAATTAGAGCGAAACACTGTGTCAGGGGTTGCTTTTGTTAATTTCAGGTTGGCTTCATTGGTATTTTACCAATTCAACGCTGTAATCCTGTGCCTGGAGTGGTAATTAGCTTTTGTCATTTTACAGCTCGGCAAGGACAGCACTGTGCTAGTCCTATGCTTAAAGACTTTGCTGTACGAATGGCAAAAGACTTTGTCCTTTTCTATCTTGGCGTGGATGGCACTGTGCTAATCCTATGCTTAAAGATTTTGATAGAAAAACAGACATTTGAGGTGAGCAGATCTAGAGTGTCGCTGGTGTTGAGAGTGCTCCATACAGGAGCTGCTTTCCACCTAAACTTGAGAACTACCCAGAGTTCTCTGCTTCTTTTTTGCATGATTTATTCGTCACTCTATGCCTGAAAGGGTATTTCTTTGACTTATACTGGGTGCTCCCTTGTGTCTGGACAAAGCTATACCTCTCTGAAGAGCTCTAATTAGAGCGAAACACTGTGTCAGGGGTTGCTTTTGCTCATTTCAGGTTGGCTTGATTGGTATTTTACCAATTCAATGCTGTAATCCTGTGCCTGGAGTGGTAATTGGCTTTTGTCATTTTACAGCTCGGCAAGGACAGCACTGTGCTAGTCCTATGCTTAAAGACTTTGCTGTACAAATGGCAAAAGACTTTGTCCTTTTCTATCTCGGCGTGGAGGGCACTGTGCTAATCCTATGCTTAAAGATTTTGATAGAAAAACAGACATTTGAGGTGAGCAGATCTAGAGTGTCGCTGGTGTTGAGAGTGCTCCATACAGGAGCTGCTTTCCACCTAAACTTGAGATCTACCCAGAGTTCTCTGCTTCTTTTTTGCATAATTTAATCGTCACTCTATGCCTGAAAGGGTATTTCTTTGACTTATACTGGGTGCTCCCTTGTGTCTGGACAAAGCTATACTTCTCTGAAGAGCTCTAATTAGAGTGAAACACTGTGTTAGGGGTTGCTTTTGTTAATTTCAGGTTGGCTTCATTGGTATTTTACCAATTCGAAGCTGTAATCCTGTGCCTGGAGTGGTAATTAGCTTTTGTCATTTTACAGCTTGGCAAGGACAGCACTGTGCTAGTCCTATGCTTAAAGACTTTGCTGTACGAATGGCAAAAGACTTTGTCCTTTTCTATCTCGGCGTGGATGGCACTGTGCTAATCCTATGCTTAAAGATTTTGATAGAAAAACAGACATTTGAGGTGAGCAGATCTAGAGTGTCGCTGGTGTTGAGAGTTCTCCATACAGGAGCTGCTTTCCACCTAAACTTGAGAACTACCCAGAGTTCTCTGCTTCTTTTTTGCATAATTTATTCGTCACTCTATGCCTGAAAGGGTATTTCTTTGACTTATACTGGGTGCTCCCTTGTGTCTGGACAAAGCTATACCTTTCTGAAGAGCTCTAATGAGAGCAAAATTCTGTGTCAGGGGTTGCTTTTGCTCATTTCAGGTTGGCTTGATTGGTATTTTACCAATTCAAAGCTGTAAACCTGTGCCTGGAGTGGTAATTGGCTTTTGTCATTTTACAGCTCGGCAAGGACAGCACTGTGCTAGTCCTATGCTTAAAGACTTTGCTGTACAAATGGCAAGAGACTTTGTCCTTTTCTATCTCGGCGTGGATGGCACTGTGCTAATCCTATGCTTAAAGATTTTGATAGAAAAACAGACATTTGAGGTGAGCAGATCTAGAGTGTCGCTGGTGTTGAGAGTGCTCCATACAGGAGCTGCTTTCCACCTAAACTTGAGAACTACCCAGAGTTCTCTGCTTCTTTTTTGCATAATTTATTCGTCACTCTATGCCTGAAAGGGTATTTCTTTGACTTATACTGGGTGCTCCCTTGTGTCTGGACAAAGCTATACCTCTCTGAAGAGCTCTAATTAGAACGAAACACTGTGTCAGGGGTTGCTTTTGCTCATTTCAGGTTGGCTTGATAGGTATTTTACCAATTCAAAGC
Organism: Triturus cristatus; assembly: GCF_964204655.1. Lineage (NCBI taxonomy): Eukaryota > Metazoa > Chordata > Amphibia > Caudata > Salamandridae > Triturus > Triturus cristatus. The sequence goes on along the minus strand of NC_140588.1, from coordinate 250,142,510 downwards.
TGTAATCCTGTGCCTGGAGTGGTAATTGGCTTTTGTCATTTTACAGCTCGGCAAGGACAGCACTGTGCTAGTCCTATGCTTAAAGACTTTGCTGTACAAATGGCAAAAGACTTTGTCCTTTTCTATCTCGGCGTGGATGGCACTGTGCTAATTCTATGCTTAAAGATTTTGATAGAAAAACAGACATTTGAGGTGAGCAGATCTAGAGTGTCGCTGGTGTTGAGAGTTCTCCATACAGGAGCTGCTTTCCACCTAAACTTGAGAACTACCCAGAGTTCTCTGCTTCTTTTTTGCATAATTTATTCGTCACTCTATGCCTGAAAGGGTATTTCATTGACTTATACTGGGTGCTCCCTTGTGTCTGGACAAAGCTATACCTCTCTGAAGAGCTCTAATTAGAGCAAAACTCTGTGTTAGGGGTTGCTTTTGCTCATTTCAGGTTGGCTTGATTGGTATTTTACCAATTCAAAGCTGTAATCCTGTGCCTGGAGTGGTAATTGGCTTTTGTCATTTTACAGCTCGGCAAGGACAGCACTGTGCTAGTCCTATGCTTAAAGACTTTGCTGTACAAATGGCAAGAGACTTTGTCCTTTTCTATCTCGGCGTGGATGGCACTGTGCTAATCCTATGCTTAAAGATTTTGATAGAAAAACAGACATTTGAGGTGAGCAGATCTAGAGTGTCGCTGGTGTTGAGAGTGCTCCATACAGGAGCTGCTTTCCACCTAAACTTGAGAACTACCCAGAGTTCTCTGCTTCTTTTTTGCATAATTTATTCATCACTCTATGCCTGAAAGTGTATTTCTTTGACTTATACTGGGTGCTCCCTTGTGTCTGGACAAAGCTATACCTCTCTGAAGAGCTCTAATTAGAGCGAAACACTGTGTCAGGGGTTGCTTTTGTTCATTTCAGGTTGACTTGATTGGTATTTTACCAATTCAAAGCTGTAATTCTGTGCCTGGAGTGGTAATTGGCTTTTGTCATTTTACAGCTCGGCAAAGACAGCACTGTGCTAGTCCTATGCTTAAAGATTTTGCTGTACAAATAGCAAAAGACTTTGTCCTTTTCTATCTCGGTGTGGATGGCACTGTGCTAATCCTTTGCTTAAAGATTTTGATAGAAAATCAGACATTTGAGGTGAGCAGATCTAGAGTGTCGCTGGTGTTGAGAGTGCTCCATACAGGAGCTGCTTTCCACCTAAACTTGAGAACTACCCAGAGTTCTCTGCTTCTTTTTTGCATAATTTATTCGTCACTCTATGCCTGAAAGGGTATTTCTTTGACTTATACTGGGTGCTCCCTTGTGTCTGGACAAAGCTATACCTCTCTGAAGAGCTCTAATTAGAGCGAAACACTGTGTCAGGGGTTGCTTTTGTTAATTTCAGGTTGGCTTCATTGGTATTTTACCAATTCAAAGCTGTAAACCTGTGCCTGGAGTGGTAATTAGCTTTTGTCATTTTACAGCTCGGCAAGGACAGCACTGTGCTAGTCCTATGCTTAAAGACTTTGCTGTGCGAATGGCCAAAGACTTTGTCCTTTTCTATCTCGGCGTGGATGGCACTGTGCTAATCCTATGCTTAAAGATTTTGATAGAAAAACAGACATTTGAGGTGAGCAGATCTAGAGTGTCGCTGGTGTTGAGAGTGCTCCATACAGGAGCTGCTTTCCACCTAAACTTGAGAACTACCCAGAGTTCTCTGCTTCTTTTTTGCATAATTTATTCGTCACTCTATGCCTGAAAGGGTATTTCTTCGACTTATACTGGGTGCTCCCTTGTGTCTGGACAAAGCTATACCTCTCTGAAGAGCTCTAATTAGAGCGAAACACTGTGTCAGGGGTTGCTTTTGCTCATTTCAGGTTGGCTTCATTGGTATTTTACCAATTCAAAGCTGTAATCCTGTGCCTGGAGTGGTAATTGGCTTTTGTCATTTTACAGCTCGGCAAGGACAGCACTGTGCTAGTCCTATGCTTAAAGACTTTGCTGTACAAATGGCAAAAGACTTTGTCCTTTTCTATCTCGGCGTGGAGGGCACTGTGCTAATCCTATGCTTAAAGATTTTGATAGAAAAACAGACATTTGAGGTGAGCAGATCTAGAGAGTCGCTGGTGTTGAGAGTGCTCCATACAGGAGCTGCTTTCCACCTAAACTTGAGATCTACCCAGAGTTCTCTGCTTCTTTTTTGCATAATTTATTCGTCACTCTATGCCTGAAAGGGTATTTCTTTGACTTATACTGGGTGCTCCCTTGTGCCTGGACAAAGCTATACCTCTTTGAAGAGATCTAATTAGAGCAAAACACTGTGTCAGGGGTTGCTTTTGCTCATTTCAGGTTGGCTTGATTGGTATTTTACCAATTCAAAGCTGTAATCCTGTGCTTGGAGTGGTAATTGGCTTTTGTCATTTTACAGCTCGGCAAGGACAGCACTGTGCTAGTCCTATGCTTAAAGACTTTTCTGTACGAATGGCAAAAGACTTTGTACTTTTCTATCTCGGCGTGGATGGCACTGTGCTAATCCTATGCTTAAAGATTTTGATAGAAAAACAGACATTTGAGGTGAGCAGATCTAGAGTGTCGCTGGTGTTGAGAGTGCTCCATACAGGAGCTGCTTTCCACCTAAACTTGAGAACTACCCAGAGTTCTCTGCTTCTTTTTTGCATAATTTATTCGTCACTCTATGCCTGAAAGGGTATTTCTTTGACTTATACTGGGTGCTCCCTTGTGTCTGGACAAAGCTATACCTCTCTGAAGAGCTCTAATTAGAGCGAAACACTGTGTCAGGGGTTGCTTTTGCTCATTTCAGGTTGGCTTGATTGGTATTTTACCAATTCAATGCTGTAATCCTGTGCCTGGAGTGGTAATTGGCTTTTGTCATTTTACAGCTCGGCAAGGACAGCGCTGTGCTAGTCCTATGCTTAAAGACTTTGCTGTACAAATGGCAAAAGACTTTGTCCTTTTCTATCTCGGCGTGGAGGGCACTGTGCTAATCCTATGCTTAAAGATTTTGATAGAAAAACAGACATTTGAGGTGAGCAGATCTAGAGTGTCGCTGGTGTTGAGAGTGCTCCATACAGGAGCTGCTTTCCACCTAAACTTGAGATCTACCCAGAGTTCTCTGCTTCTTTTTTGCATAATTTAATCGTCACTCTATGCCTGAAAGGGTATTTCTTTGACTTATACTGGGTGCTCCCTTGTGTCTGGACAAAGCTATACCTCTTTGAAGAGATCTAATTAGAGCAAAACACTGTGTCAGGGGTTGCTTTTGCTCATTTCCGGTTGGCTTGATTGGTATTTTACCAATTCAAAGCTGTAATCCTGTGCTTGGAGTGGTAATTGGCTTTTGTCATTTTACAGCTCGGCAAGGACAGCACTGTGCTAGTCCTATGCTTAAAGACTTTGCTGTACAAATGGCAAAAGAATTTGTCCTTTTCTATCTCGGCGTGGATGGCACTGTGCTAATCCTATGCTTAAAGATTTTCATAGAAAAACAGACATTTGAGGTGAGCAGATCTAGAGTGTCGCTGGTGTTGAGAGTGCTCCATACAGGAGCTGCTTTCCACCTAAACTTGAGAACTACCCAGAGTTCTCTGCTTCTTTTTTGCATAATTTATTCATCACTCTATGCCTGAAAGGGTATTTCTTTGACTTATACTGGGTGCTCCCTTGTGTCTGGACAAAGCTATACCTCTCTGAAGAGCTCTAATTAGAGCGAAACACTGTGTCAGGGGTTGCTTTTGTTAATTTCAGGTTGGCTTCATTGGTATTTTACCAATTCAAAGCTGTAATCCTGTGCCTGGAGTGGTAATTGGCTTTTGTCATTTTACAGCTCGGCAAGGAAAGCACTGTGCTAGTCCTATGCTTAAAGACTTTGCTGTACAAATGGCAAAAGACTTTCTCCTTTTCTATCTTGGCGTGGATGGCACTGTGCTAATCCTATGCTTAAAGATTTTGATAGAAAAACAGACATTTGAGGTGAGCAGATCTAGAGTGTCGCTGGTGTTGAGAGTGCTCCATACAGGAGCTGCTTTCCACCTAAACTTGAGAACTACCCAGAGTTCTCTGCTTCTTTTTTGCCTAATTTATTCGTCACTCTATGCCTGAAAGGGTATTTCTTTGACTTATACTGGGTGCTCCCTTGTGTCTGGACAAAGCTATACCTCTCTGAAGAGCTCTAATTAGAGCGAAACACTGTGTCAGGGGTTGCTTTTGTTAATTTCAGGTTGGCTTCATTGGTATTTTACCAATTCAAAGCTGTAAACCTGTGCCTGGAGTGGTAATTAGCTTTTGTCATTTTACAGCTCGGCAAGGACAGCACTGTGCTAGTCCTATGCTTAAAGACTTTGCTGTGCGAATGGCCAAAGACTTTGTCCTTTTCTATCTCGGCGTGGATGGCACTGTGCTAATCCTATGCTTAAAGATTTTGATAGAAAAACAGACATTTGAGGTGAGCAGATCTAGAGTGTCGCTGGTGTTGAGAGTGCTCCATACAGGAGCTGCTTTCCACCTAAACTTGAGAACTACCCAGAGTTCTCTGCTTCTTTTTTGCATAATTTATTCGTCACTCTATGCCTGAAAGGGTATTTCTTTGACTTATACTGGGTGCTCCCTTGTGTCTGGACAAAGCTATACCTCTCTGAAGAGCTCTAATTAGAGCGAAACACTGTGTCAGGGGTTGCTTTTGCTCATTTCAGGTTGGCTTGATTGGTATTTTACCAATTCAATGCTGTAATCCTGTGCCTGGAGTGGAAATTGGCTTTTGTCATTTTACAGCTCGGCAAGGACAGCACTGTGCTAGTCCTATGCTTAAAGACTTTGCTGTACAAATGGCAAAAGACTTTGTCCTTTTCTATCTCGGCGTGGAGGGCACTGTGCTAATCCTATGCTTAAAGATTTTGATAGAAAAACAGACATTTGAGGTGAGCAGATCTAGAGTGTCGCTGGTGTTGAGAGTGCTCCATACAGGAGCTGCTTTCCACCTAAACTTGAGATCTACCCAGAGTTCTCTGCTTCTTTTTTGCATAATTTAATCGTCACTCTATGCCTGAAAGGGTATTTCTTTGACTTATACTGGGTGCTCCCTTGTGTCTGGACAAAGCTATACCTCTTTGAAGAGATCTAATTAGAGCAAAACACTGTGTCAGGGGTTGCTTTTGCTCATTTCAGGTTGGCTTGATTGGTATTTTACCAATTCAAAGCTGTAATCCTGTGCTTGGAGTGGTAATTGGCTTTTGTCATTTTACAGCTCGGCAAGGACAGCACTGTGCTAGTCCTATGCTTAAAGACTTTGCTGTACAAATGGCAAAAGAATTTGTCCTTTTCTATCTCGGCGTGGATGGCACTGTGCTAATCCTATGCTTAAAGATTTTCATAGAAAAACAGACATTTGAGGTGAGCAGATCTAGAGTGTCGCTGGTGTTGAGAGTGCTCCATACAGGAGCTGCTTTCCACCTAAACTTGAGAACTACCCAGAGTTCTCTGCTTCTTTTTTGCATAATTTATTCATCACTCTATGCCTGAAAGGGTATTTCTTTGACTTATACTGGGTGCTCCCTTGTGTCTGGACAAAGCTATACCTCTCTGAAGAGCTCTAATTAGAGCGAAACACTGTGTCAGGGGTTGCTTTTGTTAATTTCAGGTTGGCTTCATTGGTATTTTACCAATTCAAAGCTGTAATCCTGTGCCTGGAGTGGTAATTGGCTTTTGTCATTTTACAGCTCGGCAAGGAAAGCACTGTGCTAGTCCTATGCTTAAAGACTTTGCTGTACAAATGGCAAAAGACTTTCTCCTTTTCTATCTTGGCGTGGATGGCACTGTGCTAATCCTATGCTTAAAGATTTTGATAGAAAAACAGACATTTGAGGTGAGCAGATCTAGAGTGTCGCTGGTGTTGAGAGTGCTCCATACAGGAGCTGCTTTCCACCTAAACTTGAGAACTACCCAGAGTTCTCTGCTTCTTTTTTGCATAATTTATTCGTCACTCTATGCCTGAAAGGGTATTTCTTTGACTTATACTGGGTGCTCCCTTGTGTCTGGACAAAGCTATACCTCTCTGAAGAGCTCTAATTAGAGCGAAACACTGTGTCAGGGGTTGCTTTTGCTCATTTCAGGTTGGCTTGATTGGTATTTTACCAATTCAATGCTGTAATCCTGTGCCTGGAGTGGTAATTGGCTTTTGTCATTTTACAGCTCGGCAAGGACAGCACTGTGCTAGTCCTATGCTTAAAGACTTTGCTGTACAAATGGCAAAAGACTTTGTCCTTTTCTATCTCGGCGTGGAGGGCACTGTGCTAATCCTATGCTTAAAGATTTTGATAGAAAAACAGACATTTGAGGTGAGCAGATCTAGAGTGTCGCTGGTGTTGAGAGTGCTCCATACAGGAGCTGCTTTCCACCTAAACTTGAGATCTACCCAGAGTTCTCTGCTTCTTTTTTGCATAATTTAATCGTCACTCTATGCCTGAAAGGGTATTTCTTTGACTTATACTGGGTGCTCCCTTGTGTCTGGACAAAGCTATACCTCTTTGAAGAGATCTAATTAGAGCAAAACACTGTGTCAGGGGTTGCTTTTGCTCATTTCAGGTTGGCTTGATTGGTATTTTACCAATTCAAAGCTGTAATCCTGTGCTTGGAGTGGTAATTGGCTTTTGTCATTTTACAGCTCGGCAAGGACAGCACTGTGCTAGTCCTATGCTTAAAGACTTTGCTGTACAAATGGCAAAAGAATTTGTCCTTTTCTATCTCGGCGTGGATGGCACTGTGCTAATCCTATGCTTAAAGATTTTCATAGAAAAACAGACATTTGAGGTGAGCAGATCTAGAGTGTCGCTGGTGTTGAGAGTGCTCCATACAGGAGCTGCTTTCCACCTAAACTTGAGAACTACCCAGAGTTCTCTGCTTCTTTTTTGCATAATTTATTCATCACTCTATGCCTGAAAGGGTATTTCTTTGACTTATACTGGGTGCTCCCTTGTGTCTGGACAAAGCTATACCTCTCTGAAGAGCTCTAATTAGAGCGAAACACTGTGTCAGGGGTTGCTTTTGTTAATTTCAGGTTGGCTTCATTGGTATTTTACCAATTCAAAGCTGTAATCCTGTGCCTGGAGTGGTAATTGGCTTTTGTCATTTTACAGCTCGGCAAGGAAAGCACTGTGCTAGTCCTATGCTTAAAGACTTTGCTGTACAAATGGCAAAAGACTTTCTCCTTTTCTATCTTGGCGTGGATGGCACTGTGCTAATCCTATGCTTAAAGATTTTGATAGAAAAACAGACATTTGAGGTGAGCAGATCTAGAGTGTCGCTGGTGTTGAGAGTGCTCCATACAGGAGCTGCTTTCCACCTAAACTTGAGAACTACCCAGAATTCTCTGCTTCTTTTTTGCCTAATTTATTCGTCACTCTATGCCTGAAAGGGTATTTCTTTGACTTATACTGGGTGCTCCCTTGTGTCTGGACAAAGCTATACCTCTCTGAAGAGCTCTAATTAGAGCGAAACACTGTGTCAGGGGTTGATTTTGCTCATTTCAGGTTGGCTTGATTGGTATTTTACCTATTCAATGCTGTAATCCTGTGCCTGGAGTGGTAATTGGCTTTTGTCATTTTACAGCTCGGCAAGGACAGCACTGTGCTAGTCCTATGCTTAAAGACTTTGCTGTACAAATGGCAAAAGACTTTGTCCTTTTCTATCTCGGCGTGGAGGGCACTGTGCTAATCCTATGCTTAAAGATTTTGATAGAAAAACAGACATTTGAGGTGAGCAGATCTAGAGTGTCGCTGGTGTTGAGAGTGCTCCATACAGGAGCTGCTTTCCACCTAAACTTGAGATCTACCCAGAGTTCTCTGCTTCTTTTTTGCATAATTTATTCGTCACTCTATGCCTGAAAGGGTATTTCTTTGACTTATACTGGGTGCTCCCTTGTGGCTGGACAAAGCTATACCTCTCTGAAGAGCTCTAATTAGAGCGAAACACTGTGTCAGGGGTTGCTTTTGTTAATTTCAGGTTGGCTTCATTGGTATTTTACCAATTCAAAGCTGTAATCCTGTGCCTGGAGTGGTAATTAGCTTTTGTCATTTTACAGCTCGGCAAGGACAGCACTGTGCTAGTCCTATGCTTAAAGACTTTGCTGTACGAATGGCAAAAGACTTTGTCCTTTTCTATCTCGGCGTGGATGGCACTGTGCTAATCCTATGCTTAAAGATTTTGATAGAAAAACAGACATTTGAGGTGAGCAGATCTAGAGTGTCGCTGGTGTTGAGAGTTCTCCATACAGGAGCTGCTTTCCACCTAAACTTGAGAACTACCCAGAGTTCTCTGCTTCTTTTTTGCATAATTTATTCGTCACTCTATGCCTGAAAGGGTATTTCTTTGACTTATACTGGGTGCTCCCTTGTGTCTGGACAAAGCTATACCTCTCTGAAGAGCTCTAATTAGAGCAAAACTCTGTGTCAGGGGTTGCTTTTGCTCATTTCAGGTTGGCTTGATTGGTATTTTACCAATTCAAAGCTGTAATCCTGTGCCTGGAGTGGTAATTGGCTTTTGTCATTTTACAGCTCGGCAAGGACAGCACTGTGCTAGTCCTATGCTTAAAGACTTTGCTGTACAAATGGCAAGAGACTTTGTCCTTTTCTATCTCGGCGTGGATGGCACTGTGCTAATCCTATGCTTAAAGATTTTGATAGAAAAACAGACATTTGAGGTGAGCAGATCTAGAGTGTCGCTGGTGTTGAGAGTGCTCCATACAGGAGCTGCTTTCCACCTAAACTTGAGAACTACCCAGAGTTCTCTGCTTCTTTTTTGCATAATTTATTCGTCACTCTATGCCTGAAAGTGTATTTCTTTGACTTATACTGGGTGCTCCCTTGTGTCTGGACAAAGCTATACCTCTCTGAAGAGCTCTAATTAGAGCGAAACACTGTGTCAGGGGTTGCTTTTGTTCATTTCAGGTTGACTTGATTGGTATTTTACCAATTCAAAGCTGTAATTCTGTGCCTGGAGTGGTAATTGGCTTTTGTCATTTTACAGCTCGGCAAAGACAGCACTGTGCTAGTCCTATGCTTAAAGATTTTGCTGTACAAATAGCAAAAGACTTTGTCCTTTTCTATCTCGGTGTGGATGGCACTGTGCTAATCCTTTGCTTAAAGATTTTGATAGAAAATCAGACATTTGAGGTGAGCAGATCTAGAGTGTTGCTGGTGTTGAGAGTGCTCCATACAGGAGCTGCTTTCCACCTAAACTTGAGAACTACCCAGAGTTCTCTGCTTCTTTTTTGCATAATTTATTCGTCACTCTATGCCTGAAAGGGTATTTCTTTGACTTATACTGGGTGCTCCCTTGTGTCTGGACAAAGCTATACCTCTCTGAAGAGCTCTAATTAGAGCGAAACACTGTGTCAGGGGTTGCTTTTGTTAATTTCAGGTTGGCTTCATTGGTATTTTACCAATTCAAAGCTGTAAACCTGTGCCTGGAGTGGTAATTAGCTTTTGTCATTTTACAGCTCGGCAAGGACAGCACTGTGCTAGTCCTATGCTTAAAGACTTTGCTGTGCGAATGGCCAAAGAATTTGTCCTTTTCTATCTCGGCGTGGATGGCACTGTGCTAATCCTATGCTTAAAGATTTTGATAGAAAAACAGACATTTGAGGTGAGCAGATCTAGAGTGTCGCTGGTGTTGAGAGTGCTCCATACAGGAGCTGCTTTCCACCTAAACTTGAGAACTACCCAGAGTTCTCTGCTTCTTTTTTGCATAATTTATTCGTCACTCTATGCCTGAAAGGGTATTTCTTTGACTTATACTGGGTGCTCCCTTGTGTCTGGACAAAGCTATACCTCTCTGAAGAGCTCTAATTAGAGCGAAACACTGTGTCAGGGGTTGCTTTTGTTAATTTCAGGTTGGCTTCATTGGTATTTTACCAATTCAAAGCTGTAATCCTGTGCCTGGAGTGGTAATTGGCTTTTGTCATTTTACAGCTCGGCAAGGAAAGCACTGTGCTAGTCCTATGCTTAAAGACTTTGCTGTACAAATGGCAAAAGACTTTCTCCTTTTCTATCTCGGCGTGGATGGCACTGTGCTAATCCTATGCTTAAAGATTTTGATAGAAAAACAGACATTTGAGGTGAGCAGATCTAGAGTGTCGCTGGTGTTGAGAGTGCTCCATACAGGAGCTGCTTTCCACCTAAACTTGAGAACTACCCAGAGTTCTCTGCTTCTTTTTTGCCTAATTTATTCGTCACTCTATGCCTGAAAGGGTATTTCTTTGACTTATACTGGGTGCTCCCTTGTGTCTGGACAAAGCTATACCTCTCTGAAGATCTCTAATTAGAGCGAAACACTGTGTCAGGGGCCGCTTTTGCTCATTTCAGGATGGCTTGATTGGTATTTTACCTATTCAATGCTGTAATCCTGTGCCTGGAGTGGTAATTGGCTTTTGTCATTTTACAGCTCGGCAAGGACAGCACTGTGCTAGTCCTATGCTTAAAAACTTTGCTGTACAAACGGCAAAAGACTTTGTCCTTTTCTATCTCGGCGTGGAGGGCACTGTGCTAATCCTATGCTTAAAGATTTTGATAGAAAAACAGACATTTGAGGTGAGCAGATCTAGAGTGTCGCTGGTGTTGAGAGTGCTCGATACAGGAGCTGCTTTCCACCTAAACTTGAGATCTACCCAGAGTTCTCTGCTTCTTTTTTGCATAATTTAATCGTCACTCTATGCCTGAAAGGGTATTTCTTTGACTTATACTGGGTGCTCCCTTGTGTCTGGACAAAGCTATACCTCTTTGAAGAGATCTAATTAGAGCAAAACACTGTGTCAGGGGTTGCTTTTGCTCATTTCTGGTTGGCTTGATTGGTATTTTACCAATTCAAAGCTGTAATCCTGTGCTTGGAGTGGTAATTGGCTTTTATCATTTTACAGCTCGGCAAGGACAGCACTGTGCTAGTCCTATGCTTAAAGACTTTGCTGTACAAATGGCAAAAGAATTTGTCCTTTTCTATCTCGGCGTGGATGGCACTGTGCTAATCCTATGATTAAAGATTTTCATAGAAAAACAGACATTTGAGGTGAGCAGATCTAGAGTGTCGCTGGTGTTGAGAGTGCTCCATACAGGAGCTGCTTTCCACCTAAACTTGAGAACTACCCAGAGTTCTCTGCTTCTTTTTTGCATAATTTATTCGTCACTCTATGCCTGAAAGGGTATTTCTTTGACTTATACTGGGTGCTCCCTTGTGTCTGGACAAAGCTATACCTCTCTGAAGAGCTCTAATTAGAGCGAAACACTGTGTCAGGGGTTGCTTTTGTTAATTTCAGGTTAGCTTCATTGGTATTTTACCAATTCAAAGTTGTAATCCTGTGCCTGGAGTGGTAATTGGCTTTTGTCATTTTACAGCTCGGCAAGGAAAGCACTGTGCTAGTCCTATGCTTAAAGACTTTGCTGTACAAATGGCAAAAGACTTTCTCCTTTTCTATCTCGGCGTGGATGGCACTGTGCTAATCCTATGCTTAAAGATTTTGATAGAAAAACAGACATTTGAGGTGAGCAGATCTAGAGTGTCGCTGGTGTTGAGAGTGCTCCATACAGGAGCTGCTTTCCACCTAAACTTGAGAACTACCCAGAGTTCTCTGCTTCTTTTTTGCCTAATTTATTCGTCACTCTATGCCTGAAAGGGTATTTCTTTGACTTATACTGGGTGCTCCCTTGTGTCTGGACAAAGCTATACCTCTCTGAAGATCTCTAATTAGAGCGAAACACTGTGTCAGGGGTTGCTTTTGCTCATTTCAGGTTGGCTTGATTGGTATTTTACCTATTCAATGCTGTAATCCTGTGCCTGGAGTGGTAATTGGCTTTTGTCATTTTACAGCTCGGCAAGGACAGCACTGTGCTAGTCCTATGCTTAAAGACTTTGCTGTAGAAATGGCAAAAGACTTTGTCCTTTTCTATCTCGGCGTGGAGGGCACTGTGCTAATCCTATGCTTAAAGATTTTGATAGAAAAACAGACATTTGAGGTGAGCAGATCTAGAGTGTCGCTGGTGTTGAGAGTGCTCCATACAGGAGCTGCTTTCCACCTAAACTTGAGAACTACCCAGAGTTCTCTGCTTCTTTTTTGCATAATTTATTCATCACTCTATGCCTGAAAGGGTATTTCTTTGACTTATACTGGGTGCTCCCTTGTGTCTGGACAAAGCTATACCTCTCTGAAGAGCTCTAATTAGAGCGAAACACTGTGTCAGTGGTTGCTTTTGTTAATTTCAGGTTGGCTTCATTGGTATTTTACCAATTCAAAGCTGTAATCCTGTGCATGGAGTGGTAATTGGCTTTGTCATTTTACAGCTCGGCAAGGAAAGCACTGTGCTAGTCCTATGCTTAAAGACTTTGCTGTACAAATGGCAAAAGACTTTCTCCTTTTCTATCTCGGCGTGGATGGCACTGTGCTAATCCTATGCTTAAAGATTTTGATAGAAAAACAGACATTTGAGGTGAGCAGATCTAGAGTGTCGCTGGTGTTGAGAGTGCTCCATGCAGGAGCTGCTTTCCACCTAAACTTGAGAACTACCCAGAGTTCTCTGCTTCTTTTTTGCCTAATTTATTCGTCACTCTATGCCTGAAAGGGTATTTCTTTGACTTATACTGGGTGCTCCCTTGTGTCTGGACAAAGCTATACCTCTCTGAAGAGCTCTAATTAGAGCAAAACACTGTGTCAGGGGTTGCTTTTGCTCATTTCAGGTTGGCTTGATTGGTATTTTACCTATTCAATGCTGTAATCCTGTGCCTGGAGTGGTAATTGGCTTTTGTCATTTTACAGCTCGGCAAGGACAGCACTGTGCTAGTCCTATGCTTAAAGACTTTGCTGTACAAATGGCAAAAGACTTTGTCCTTTTCTATCTCGGCGTGGAGGGCACTGTGCTAATCCTATGCTTAAAGATTTTGATAGAAAAACAGACATTTGAGGTGAGCAGATCTAGAGTGTCGCTGGTGTTGAGAGTGCTCCATACAGGAGCTGCTTTCCACCTAAACTTGAGATCTACCCAGAGTTCTCTGCTTCTTTTTTGCATAATTTATTCGTCACTCTATGCCTGAAAGGGTATTTCTTTGACTTATACTGGGTGCTCCCTTGTGTCTGGACAAAGCTATACCTCTTTGAAGAGATCTAATTAGAGCAAAACACTGTGTCAGGGGTTGCTTTTGCTCATTTCAGGTTGGCTTGATTGGTATTTTACCAATTCAAAGCTCTAATCCTGTGCTTGGAGTGGTAATTGGCTTTTGTCATTTTACAGCTCGGCAAGGACAGCACTGTGTTAGTCCTATGCTTAAAGACTTTGCTGTACAAATGGCAAAAGACTTTGTCCTTTTCTATCTCGGCGTGGATGGCACTGTGCTAATCCTATGCTTAAAGATTTTCATAGAAAAACAGACATTTGAGGTGAGCAGATCTAGAGTGTCGCTGGTGTTGAGAGTGCTCCATACAGGAGCTGCTTTCCACCTAAACTTGAGAACTACCCAGAGTTCTCTGCTTCTTTTTTGCATAATTTATTCGTCACTCTATGCCTGAAAGGGTATTTCTTTGACTTATACTGGGTGCTCCCTTGTGTCTGGACAAAGCTATACCTCTCTGAAGAGCTCTAATTAGAGCGAAACACTGTGTCAGGGGTTACTTTTGCTCATTTCAGGTTGGCTTGATTGGTATTTTACCAATTCAATGCTGTAATCCTGTGCCTGGAGTGGTAATTGGCTTTTGTCATTTTACAGCTCGGCAAGGACAGCACTCTGCTAGTCCTATGCTTAAAGACTTTGCTGTACAAATGGCAAAAGACTTTGTCCTTTTCTATCTCGGCGTGGAGGGCACTGTGCTAATCCTATGCTTAAAGATTTTGATAGAAAAACAGACATTTGAGGTGAGCAGATCTAGAGTGTCGCTGGTGTTGAGAGTGCTCCATACAGGAGCTGCTTTCCACCTAAACTTGAGATCTACCCAGAGTTCTCTGCTTCTTTTTTGCATAATTTATTCGTCACTCTATGCCTGAAAGGGTATTTCTTTGACTTATACTGGGTGCTCCATTGTGGCTGGACAAAGCTATACCTCTCTGAAGAGCTCTAATTAGAGCGAAACACTGTGTCAGGGGTTGCTTTTGCTCATTTCAGGTTGGCTTGATTGGTATTTTACCAATTCAAAGCTGTAATCCTGTGCCTGGAGTGGTAATTGGCTTTTGTCATTTTACAGCTCGGCAAGGACAGCACTGTGCTAGTCCTATGCTTAAAGACTTTGCTGTACAAATGGCAAAAGACTTTGTCCTTTTCCATCTCGACGTGGATGGCACTGTGCTAATCCTATGCTTAAAGATTTTGATAGAAAAACAGACATTTGAGGTGAGCAGATCTAGAGTGTCGCTGGTGTTGAGAGTGCTCCATACAGGAGCTGCTTTCCACCTAAACTTGAGAACTACCCAGAGTTCTCTGCTTCTTTTTTGCATAATTTATTCGTCACTCTATGCCTGAAAGGGTATTTCTTTGACTTATACTGGGTGCTCCCTTGTGTCTGGACAAAGCTATACCTCTCTGAAGAGCTCTAATTAGAGCGAAACACTGTGTCAGGGGTTGCTTTTGCTCATTTCAGGTTGGCTTGATTGGTATTTTACCAATTCAAAGCTGTAATCATGTGCCTGGAGTGGTAATTGGCTTTTGTCATTTTACAGCTCGGCAAGGACAGCACTGTGCTAGTCCTATGCTTAAAGACTTTGCTGTACAAATGGCAAAAGACTTTCTCCTTTTCTATCTCGGCGTGGATGGCACTGTGCTAATCCTATGCTTAAAGATTTTGATAGAAAAACAGACATTTGAGGTGAGCAGATCTAGAGTGTCGCTGGTGTTGAGAGTGCTCCATACAGGAGCTGCTTTCCACCTAAACTTGAGAACTACCCAGAGTTCTCTGCTTCTTTTTTGCCTAATTTATTCGTCACTCTATGCCTGAAAGGGTATTTCTTTGACTTATACTGGGTGCTCCCTTGTGTCTGGACAAAGCTATACCTCTCTGAGAAGCTCTAATTAGAGCGAAACACTGTGTCAGGGGTTGCTTTTGCTCATTTCAGTTTGGATTGATTGGTATTTTACCAATTCAATGCTGTAATCCTGTGCCTGGAGTGGTAATTGGCTTTTGTCATTTTACAGCTCGGCAAGGACAGCACTGTGCTAGTCCTATGCTTAAAGACTTTGCTGTACAAATGGCAAAAGACTTTGTCCTTTTCTATCTCGGCATGGATGGCACTGTGCTAATCCTATGCTTAAAGATTTTGATAGAAAAACAGACATTTGAGGTGAGCAGATCTAGAGTGTCGCTGGTGTTGAGAGTGCTCCATACAGGAGCTGCTTTCCACCTAAACTTGAGATCTACCCAGAGTTCTCTGCTTCTTTTTTGCATAATTTATTCGTCACTCTATGCCTGAAAGGGTATTTCTTTGACTTATACTGGGTGCTCCCTTGTGTCTGGACAAAGCTATACCTCTTTGAAGAGATCTAATTAGAGCAAAACACTGTGTCAGGGGTTGCTTTTGCTCATTTCAGGTTGGCTTGATTGGTATTTTACCAATTCAAAGCTGTAATCCTGTGCTTGGAGTGGTAATTGGCTTTTGTCATTTTACAGCTCGGCAAGGACAGCACTGTGCTAGTCCTATGCTTAAAGACTTTGCTGTACAAATGGCAAAAGACTTTGTCCTTTTCTATCTCGGCGTGGATGGCACTGTGCTAATCCTATGCTTAAAGATTTTCATAGAAAAACAGACATTTGAGGTGAGCAGATCTAGAGTGTCGCTGGTGTTGAGAGTGCTCCATGCAGGAGCTGCTTTCCACCTAAACTTGAGAACTACCCAGAGTTCTCTGCTTCTTTTTTGCATAATTTATTTGTCACTCTATGCCTGAAAGGGTATTTCTTTGACTTATACTGGGTGCTCCCTTGTGTCTGGACAAAGCTATACCTCTCTGAAGAGCTCTAATTAGAGCGAAACACTGTGTCAGGGGTTGCTTTTGCTCATTTCAGATTGGCTTGATTGGTATTTTACCAATTCAAAGCTGTAATCCTGTGCCTGGAGTGGTAATTGGCTTTTGTCATTTTACAGCTCGGCAAGGACAACACTGTGCTAGTCCTATGCTTAAAGACTTTGCTGTACAAATGGCAAAAGACTTTGTCCTTTTCTATCTCGGCGTGGATGGCACTGTGCTAATCCTATGCTTAAAGATTTTGATAGAAAAACAGACATTTGAGGTGAGCAGATCTAGAGTGTCGCTGGTGTTGAGAGTGCTCCATACAGGAGCTGCTTTCCAAATAAACTTGAGAACTACCCAGAGTTCTCTGCTTCTTTTTTGCATAATTTATTCGTCACTCTATGCCTGAAAGGGTATTTCTTTGACTTATACTGGGTGCTCCCTTGTGTCTGGACAAAGCTATACCTCTCTGAAGAGCTCTAATTAGAGCAATACTCTGTGTCAGGGGTTGCTTTTGCTTATTTCAGGTTGGCTTGATTGGTATTTTACCAATTCAAAGCTGTAATCCTGTGCCTGGAGTGGTAATTGGCTTTTGTCATTTTACAGCTCGGCAAGGACAGCACTGTGCTAGTCCTATGCTTAAAGACTTTGCTGTACAAATGGCAAGAGACTTTGTCCTTTTCTATCTCGGCGTGGATGGCACTGTGCTAATCCTATGCTTAAAGATTTTGATAGAAAAACAGACATTTGAGGTGAGCAGATCTAGAGTGTCGCTGGTGTTGAGAGTGCTCCATACAGGAGCTGCTTTCCACCTAAACTTGAGAACTACCCAGAGTTCTCTGCTTCTTTTTTGCATAATTTATTCATCACTCTATGCCTGAAAGTGTATTTCTTTGACCTATACTGGGTGCTCCCTTGTGTCTGGACAAAGCTATACCTCTCCGAAGAGCTATAATGAGAGCAAAACTCTGTGTCAGAGGTTGTTTTTGCTCATTTCAGGTTGGCTTGATTGGTATTTTACCAATTCAAAGCTGTAATCCTGTGCCTGGAGTGGTAATTGGCTTTTGTCATTTTACAGCTCGGCAAGGACAGCACTGTGCTAGTCCTATGCTTAAAGACTTTGCTGTACAAATGGCAAAAGACTTTGTCCTTTTCTATCTCGGCGCGGATGGCACTGTGCTAATCCTATGCTTAAAGATTTTGATAGAAAAACAGACATTTGAGGTGAGCAGATCTAGAGTGTCGCTGGTGTTGAGAGTGCTCCATACAGGAGCTGCTTTCCACCTAAACTTGAGAACTACCCAGAGTTCTCTGCTTCTTTTTTGCATAATTTATTCGTCACTCTATGCCTGAAAGGGTATTTCTTTGACTTATACTGGGTGCTCCCTTGAGTCTGGACAAAGCTATACCTCTCTGAAGAGCTCTAATTAGAGCGAAACACTGTGTCAGGGGTTGCTTTTGTTAATTTCAGGTTGGCTTCATTGGTATTTTACCAATTCAAAGCTGTAATCCTGTGCCTGGAGTGGTAATTAGCTTTTGTCATTTTACAGCTCGGCAAGGACAGCACTGTGCTAGTCCTATGCTTAAAGACTTTGCTGTACGAATGGCAAAAGACTTTGTCCTTTTCTATTTCGGCGTGGATGGCACTGTGCTAATCCTATGCTTAAAGATTTTGATAGAAAAACAGACATTTGAGGTGAGCAGATCTAGAGTGTCGCTGGTGTTGAGAGTGCTCCATACAGGAGCTGCTTTCCACCTAAACTTGAGAACTACCCAGAGTTCTCTGCTTCTTTTTTGCATAATTTATTCGTCACTCTATGCCTGAAAGGGTATTTCTTTGACTTATACTGGGTGCTCCCTTGTGTCTGGACAAAGCTATACCTCTCTGAAGAGCTCTAATTAGAGCGAAACACTGTGTCAGGGGTTGCTTTTGCTCATTTCAGGTTGGCTTGATAGGTATTTTACCAATTCAAAGCTGTAATCCTGTGCCTGGAGTGGTAATTGGCTGTTGTCATTTTACAGCACGGCAAGGTCAGCACTGTGCTAGTCCTATGCTTAAAGACTTTGCTGTACAAATGGCAAAAGACTTTGTCCTTTTCTATCTCGGCGTGGATGGCACTGTGCTAATTCTATGCTTAAAAATTTTGATAGAAAAACAGACATTTGAGGTGAGCAGATCTAGAGTGTCGCTGGTGTTGAGTGTGCTCCATACAGGAGCTGCTTTCCACCTAAACTTGAGAACTACCCAGAGTTCTCTGCTTCTTTTTTGCATAATTTATTCATCACTCTATGCCTGAAAGGGTATTTCTTTGACTTATACTGGGTGCTCCCTTGTGTCTGGACAAAGCTATACCTCTCTGAAGAGCTCTAATTAGAGCAAAACTCTGTGTCAGGGGTTGCTTTTGCTCATTTCAGGTTGGCTTGATTGGTATTTTACCAATTCAAAGCTGTAATCCTGTGCCTGGAGTGGTAATTGGCTTTTGTCATTTTACAGCTCGGCAAGGACAGCACTGTGCTAGTCCTATGCTTAAAGACTTTGCTGTACAAATGGCAAGAGACTTTGTCCTATTCTATCTCGGCGTGGATGGCACTGTGCTAATCCTATGCTTAAAGATTTTGATAGAAAAACAGACATTTGAGGTGAGCAGATCTAGAGTGTCGCTGGTGTTGAGAGTGCTCCATACAGGAGCTGCTTTCCACCTAAACTTGAGAACTACCCAGAGTTCTCTGCTTCTTTTTTGCATAATTTATTCATCACTCTATGCCTGAAAGTGTATTTCTTTGACCTATACTGGGTGCTCCCTTGTGTCTGGACAAAGCTATACCCCTCTGAAGAGCTCTAATGAGAGCAAAACTCTGTGTCAGGGGTTGTTTTTGCTCATTTCAGGTTGGCTTGATTGGTATTTTACCAATTCAAAGCTGTAATCCTGTGCCTGGAGTGGTAATTGGCTTTTGTCATTTTACAGCTCGGCAAGGACAGCACTGTGCTAGTCCTATGCTTAAAGTCTTTGCTGTACAAATGGCAAGAGACTTTGTCCTTTTCTATCTCGGCGTGGATGGCACTGTGCTAATCGTATGCTTAAAGATTTTGATAGAAAAACAGACATTTGAGGTGAGCAGATCTAGAGTGTCGCTGGTGTTGAGAGTGCTCCATACAGGACCTGCTTTCCACCTAAACTTGAGAACTACCCAGAGTTCTCTGCTTCTTTTTTGCATAATTTATTCGTCACTCTATGCCTGAAAGGGTATTTCTTTGACTTATACTGGGTGCTCCCTTGTGTCTGGACAAAGCTATACCTCTCTGAAGAGCTCTAATTAGAGCGAAACACTGTGTCAGGGGTTGCTTTTGCTCATTTCAGTTTGGCTTGATTGGTATTTTACCAATTCAATGCTGTAATCCTGTGCCTGGAGTGGTAATTGGCTTTTGTCATTTTACAGCTTGGCAAGGACAGCACTGTGCTAGTCCTATGCTTAAAGACTTTGCTGTACAAATGGCAAAAGACTTTGTCCTTTTCTATCTCGGCATGGATGGCACTGTGCTAATCCTATGCTTAAAGATTTTGATAGAAAAACAGACATTTGAGGTGAGCAGATCTAGAGTGTCGCTGGTGTTGAGAGTGCTCCATACAGGAGCTGCTTTCCACCTAAACTTGAGATCTACCCAGAGTTCTCTGCTTCTTTTTTGCATAATTTATTCGTCACTCTTTGCCTGAAAGGGTATTTCTTTGACTTATACTGGGTGCTCCCTTGTGTCTGGACAAAGCTATACCTCTTTGAAGAGATCTAATTAGAGCAAAACACTGTGTCAGGGGTTGCTTTTGCTCATTTCAGGTTGGCTTGATTGGTATTTTACCAATTCAAAGATGTAATCCTGTGCTTGGAGTGGTAATTGGCTTTTGTCATTTTACAGCTCGGCAAGGACAGCACTGTGCTAGTCCTATGCTTAAAGACTTTGCTGTACAAATGGCAAAAGACTTTGTCCTTTTCTATCTCGGCGTGGATGGCACTGTGCTAATCCTATGCTTAAAGATTTTCATAGAAAAACAGACATTTGAGGTGAGCAGATCTAGAGTGTCGCTGGTGTTGAGAGTGCTCCATGCAGGAGCTGCTTTCCACCTAAACTTGAGAACTACCCAGAGTTCTCTGCTTCTTTTTTGCATAATTTATTCGTCACTCTATGCCTGAAAGGGTATTTCTTTGACTTATACTGGGTGCTCCCTTGTGTCTGGACAAAGCTATACCTCTCTGAAGAGCTCTAATTAGAGCAAAACTCTGTGTCAGGGGTTGCTTTTGCTCATTTCAGGTTGGCTTGATTGGTATTTTACCAATTCAAAGCTGTAATCCTGTGCCTGGAGTGGTAATTGGCTTTTGTCATTTTACAGCTCAGCAAGGACAGCACTTTGCTAGTCCTATGCTTAAAGACTTTGCTGTACAAATGGCAAAAGACTTTGTCCTTTTCTATCTCGGCGTGGATGGCACTGTGCTAATCCTATGCTTAAAGATTTTGATAGAAAAACAGACATTTGAGGTGAGCAGATCTAGAGTGTCGCTGGTGTTGAGAGTGCTCCATACAGGAGCTGCTTTCCACCTAAACTTGAGAACTACCCAGAGTTCTCTGCTTCTTTTTTGCATAATTTATTCATCACTCTATGCCTGAAAGTATATTTCTTTGACCTATACTGGGTGCTCCCTTGTGTCTGGACAAAGCTATACCTCTCTGAAGAGCTCTAATGAGAGCAAAACTCTGTGTCAGGGGTTGTTTTTGCTCATTTCAGGTTGGCTTGATTGGTATTTTACCAATTCAAAGCTGTAATCCTGTGCCTGGAGTGGTAATTGGCTTTTGTCATTTTACAGCTCGGCAAGGACAGCACTGTGCTAGTCCTATGCTTAAAGACTTTGCTGTACAAATGGCAAGAGACTTTGTCCTTTTCTATCTCGGCGTGGATGGCACTGTGCTAATCGTATGCTTAAAGATTTTGATAGAAAAACAGACATTTGAGGTGAGCAGATCTAGAGTGTCGCTGGTGTTGAGAGTGCTCCATACAGGAGCTGCTTTCCACCTAAACTTGAGAACTACCCAGAGTTCTCTGCTTCTTTTTTGCATAATTTATTCGTCACTCTATGCCTGAAAGGGTATTTCTTTGACTTATACTGGGTGCTCCCTTGTGTCTGGACAAAGCTATACCTCTCTGAAGAGCTCAAATTAGAGCGAAACACTGTGTCAGTGGTTGCTTTTGTTAATTTCAGGTTGGCTTCATTGGTATTTTACCAATTCAAAGCTGTAATCCTGTGCCTGGAGTGGTAATTAGCTTTTGTCATTTTACAGCTCGGCAAGGACAGCACTGTGCTAGTCCTATGCTTAAAGACTTTGCTGTACGAATGGCAAAAGACTTTGTCCTTTTCTATCTCGGCGTGGATGGCACTGTGCTAATCCTATGCTTAAAGATTTTGATAGAAAAACAGACATTTGAGGTGAGCAGATCTAGAGTGTCGCTGGTGTTGAGAGTTCTCCATACAGGAGCTGCTTTCCACCTAAACTTGAGAACTACCCAGAGTTCTCTGCTTCTTTTTTGCATAATTTATTCGTCACTCTATGCCTGAAAGGGTATTTCTTTGACTTATACTGGGTGCTCCCTTGTGTCTGGACAAAGCTATACCTCTCTGAAGAGCTCTAATGAGAGCAAAACTCTGTGTCAGGGGTTGCTTTTGCTCATTTCAGGTTGGCTTGATTGGTATTTTACCAATTCAAAGCTGTAAACTTGTGCCTGGAGTGGTAATTGGCTTTTGTCATTTTACAGCTTGGCCAGAACAGCACTGTGCTAGTCCTATGCTTAAAGACTTTGTCCTTTTCTATCTCGGCGTGGATGGCACTGTGCTAATCCTATGCTTAAAGATTTTGATAGAAAAACAGACATTTGAGGTGAGCAGATCCAGAGTGTCGCTGGTGTTGAGAGTGGTCCATACAGGAGCTGCTTTCCACCTAAACTTGAGAACTACCCAGAGTTCTCTGCTTCTTTTTTGCATAATTTATTCGTCACTCTATGCCTGAAAGGGTATTTCTTTGACTTATACTGGGTGCTCCCTTGTGTCTGGACAAAGCTATACCTCTCTGAAGAGCTCTAATTAGAGCGAAACACTGTGTCAGGGGTTGCTTTTGCTCATTTCAGGTTGGCTTGATAGGTATTTTACCAATTCAAATCTGTAATCCTGTGCCTGGAGTGGTAATTGGCTTTTGTCATTTTACAGCACGGCAAGGACAGCACTGTGCTAGTCCTATGCTTAAAGACTTTGCTGTACAAATGGCAAAAGACTTTGTCCTTTTCTATCTCGGCGTGGATGGCACTGTGCTAATTCTATGCTTAAAGATTTTGATAGAAAAACAGACATTTGAGGTGAGCAGATTTAGAGTGTCGCTGGTGTTGAGTGTGCTCCATACAGGAGCTGCTTTCCACCTAAACTTGAGAACTACCCAGAGTTCTCTGCTTCTTTTTTGCATAATTTATTCATCACTCTATGCCTGAAAGGGTATTTCTTTGACTTATACTGGGTGCTCCCTTGTGGCTGGACAAAGCTATACCTCTCTGAAGAGCTCTAATTAGAGCGAAACACTGTGTCAGGGGTTGCTTTTGTTAATTTCAGGTTGGCTTCATTGGTATTTTACCAATTCAAAGCTGTAATCCTGTGCCTGGAGTGGTAATTAGCTTTTGTCATTTTACAGCTCGGCAAGGACAGCACTGTGCTAGTCCTATGCTTAAAGACTTTGCTGTACGAATGGCAAAAGACTTTGTCCTTTTCTATCTCGGCGTGGATGGCACTGTGCTAATCCTATGCTTAAAGATTTTGATAGAAAAACAGACATTTGAGGTGAGCAGATCTAGAGTGTCGCTGGTGTTGAGAGTTCTCCATACAGGAGCTGCTTTCCACCTAAACTTGAGAACTACCCAGAGTTCTCTGCTTCTTTTTTGCATAATTTATTCGTCACTCTATGCCTGAAAGGGTATTTCTTTGACTTATACTGGGTGCTCCCTTGTGTCTGGACAAAGCTATACCTCTCTGAAGAGCTCTAATTAGAGCAAAACTCTGTGTCAGGGGTTGCTTTTGCTCATTTCACGTTGGCTTGATTGGTATTTTACCAATTCAAAGCTGTAATCCTGCGCCTGGAGTGGTAATTGGCTTTTGTCATTTTACAGCTCGGCAAGGACAGCACTGTGCTAGTCCTATGCTTAAAAACTTTGCTGTACAAATGGCAAGAGACTTTGTCCTTTTCTATCTCGGCGTGGATGGCACTGTGCTAATCCTATGCTTAACGATTTTGATAGAAAAACAGACATTTGAGGTGAGCAGATCTAGAGTGTCGCTGGTGTTGAGAGTGCTCCATACAGGAGCTGCTTTCCACCTAAACTTGAGAACTACCCAGAGTTCTCTGCTTCTTTTTTGCATAATTTATTCGTCACTCTATGCCTGAAAGGGTATTTCTTTGACTTATACTGGGTGCTCCCTTGTGTCTGGACAAAGCTATACCTCTCTGAAGAGCTCTAATTAGAGCGAAACACTGTGTCAGGGGTTGCTTTTGCTCATTTCAGGTTGGCTTGATTGGTATTTTACCAATTCAAAGCTGTAATCCTGTGCCTGGAGTGGTAATTGGCTTTTGTCATTTTACAGCTCGGCAAGGACAGCACTGTGCTAGTCCTATGCTTAAAGACTTTGCTGTACAAATGGCAAAAGACTTTGTCCTTTTCTATCTCGGCGTGGATGGCACTGTGCTAATCCTATGCTTAAAGATTTTGATAGAAAAACAGACATTTGAGGTGAGCAGATCTAGAGTGTCGCTGGTGTTGAGAGTGCTCCATACAGGAGCTGCTTTCCACCTAAACTTGAGAACTACCCAGAGTTCTCTGCTTCTTTTTTGCATAATTTATTCGCCACTCTATGCCTGAAAGTGTATTTCTTTGACTTATACTGGGTGCTCCCTTGTGGCTGGACAAAGCTATACCTCTCTGAAGAGCTCTAATTAGAGCGAAACACTGTGTCAGGGGTTGCGTTTGTTAATTTCAGGTTGGCTTCATTGGTATTTTACCAATTCAAAGCTGTAATCCTGTGCTTGGAGTGGTAATTGGCTTTTGTCATTTTACAGCTCAGCAAGGACAGCACTGTGCTAGTCCTATGCTTAAAGACTTTGCTGTACGAATGGCAAAAGATTTTGTCCTTTTCTATCTCGGCGTGGATGGCACTGTGCTAATCCTATGCTTAAAGATTTTGATAGAAAAACAGACATTTGAGGTGAGCAGATCTAGAGTGTCGCTGGTGTTGAGAGTTCTCCATACAGGAGCTGCTTTCCACCTAAACTTGAGAACTACCCAGAGATCTCTGCTTCTTTTTTGCATAATTTATTCGTCACTCTATGCCTGAAAGGGTATTTCTTTGACTTATACTGGGTGCTCCCTTGTGTCTGGACAAAGCTATACCTCTCTGAAGAGCTCTAATGAGAGCAAAACTCTGTGTCAGGGGTTGCTTTTGCTCATTTCAGGTTGGCTTGATTGGTATTTTACAAATTCAAAGCTGTAATCCTGTGCCTGGAGTGGTAATTGGCTTTTGTCATTTTACAGCTCGGCAAGGACAGCACTGTGCTAGTCCTATGCTTAAAGACTTTGCTGTACAAATGGCAAGAGACTTTGTCCTTTTCTATCTCGGCGTGGATGGCACTGTGCTAATCCTATGCTTAAAGATTTTGATAGAAAAACAGACATTTGAGGTGAGCAGATCTAGAGTGTCGCTGGTGTTGAGAGTGCTCCATACAGGAGCTGCTTTCCACCTGAACTTGAGAACTACCCAGAGTTCTCTGCTTCTTTTTTGCATAATTTATTCGTCACTCTATGCCTGAAAGGTTATTTCTTTGACTTATACTGGGTGCTCCCTTGTGTCTGGACAAAGCTATACCTCTCTGAAGAGCTCTAATTAGAGCGAAACACTGTGTCAGGGGTTGCTTTTGCTCATTTCAGGTTGGCTTGATTGGTATTTTACCAATTCAAAGCTGTAATCCTGTGCCTGGAGTGGTAATTGGCTTTTGTCATTTTACAGCTCGGCAAGGACAGCACTGTGCTAGTCCAATGCTTAAAGACTTTGCTGTACAAATGGCAAAAGACTTTGTCCTTTTCTATCTCGGCGTGGATGGCACTGTGCTAATCCTATGCTTAAAGATTTTGATAGAAAAACAGACATTTGAGGTGAGCAGATCTAGAGTGTCGCTGGTGTTGAGAGTGCTCCATACAGGAGCTGCTTTCCACCTAAACTTGAGAACTACCCAGAGTTCTCTGCTTCTTTTTTGCATAATTTATTCGTCACTCTATGCCTGAAAGGGTAATTCTTTGACTTATACTGGGTGCTCCCTTGTGGCTGGACAAATCTATACCTCTCTGAAGAGCTCTAATTAGAGCGAAACACTGTGTCAGGGGTTGCTTTTGCTCATTTCAGGTTGGCTTGATTGGTATTTTACCAATTCAAAGCTGTAATCCTGTGCCTGGAGTGGTAATTGGCTTTTGTCATTTTACAGCTCGGCAAGGACAGCACTGTGCTAGTCTTATGCTTAAAGACTTTGCTGTACAAATGGCAAAAGACTTTGTCCTTTTCTATCTCGACGTGGATGGCACTGTGCTAATCCTATGCTTAAAGATTTTGATAGAAAAACAGACATTTGAGGTGAGCAGATCTAGAGTGTCGCTGGTGTTGAGAGTGCTCCATACAGGAGCTGCTTTCCACCTAAACTTGAGAACTACCCAGAGTTCTCTGCTTCTTTTTTGCATAATTTATTCGTCACTCTATGCCTGAAAGGGTATTTCTTTGACTTATACTGGGTGCTCCCTTGTGTCTGGACAAAGCTATACCTCTCTGAAGAGCTCTAATTAGAGCGAAACACTGTGTCAGGGGTTGCTTTTGCTCATTTCAGGTTGGCTTGATTGGTATTTTACCAATTCAAAGCTGTAATCCTGTGCCTGGAGTGGTAATTGGCTTTTGTCATTTTACAGCTCGGCAAGGACAGCACTGTGCTAGTCCTATGCTTAAAGACTTTGCTGTACAAATGGCAAAAGACTTTCTCCTTTTCTATCTCGGCGTGGATGACACTGTGCTAATCCTATGCTTAAAGATTTTGATAGAAAAACAGACATTTGAGGTGAGCAGATCTAGAGTGTCGCTGGTGTTGAGAGTGCTCCATACAGGAGCTGCTTTCCACCTAAACTTGAGAACTACCCAGAGTTCTCTGCTTTTTTTTTGCCTAATTTATTCGTCACTCTATGCCTGAAAGGGTATTTCTTTGACTTATACTGGGTGCTCCCTTGTGTCTGGACAAAGCTATACCTCTCTGAGGAGCTCTAATTAGAGCGAAACACTGTGTCAGGGGTTGCTTTTGCTCATTTCAGGTTGGCTTGATTGGTATTTTACCAATTCAATGCTGTAATCCTGTGCCTGGAGTGGTAATTGGCTTTTGTCATTTTACAGCTCGGCAAGGACAGCACTGTGCTAGTCCTATGCTTAAAGACTTTGCTGTACAAATGGCAAAAGACTTTGTCCTTTTCTATCTCGGCGTGGATGGCACTGTGCTAATCCTATGCTTAAAGATTTTGATAGAAAAACAGACATTTGAGGTGAGCAGATCTAGAGTGTCGCTGGTGTTGAGAGTGCTCCATACAGGAGCTGCTTTCCACCTAAACTTGAGATCTACCCAGAGTTCTCTGCTTCTTTTTTGCATAATTTATTCGTCACTTTATGCCTGAAAGGGTATTTCTTTGACTTATACTGGGTGCTCCCTTGTGTCTGGACAAAGCTATACCTCTTTGAAGAGATCTAATTAGAGCAAAACACTGTGTCAGGGGTTGCTTTTGCTCATTTCAGGTTGGCTTGATTGGTATTTTACCAATTCAAAGCTGTAATCCTGTGCTTGGAGTGGTAATTGGCTTTTGTCATTTTACAGCTCAGCAAGGACAGCACTGTGCTAGTCCTATGCTTAAAGACTTTGCTGTACAAATGGCAAAAGACTTTGTCCTTTTCTATCTCGGCGTGGATGGCACTGTGCTACTCCTATGCTTAAAGATTTTCATAGAAAAACAGACATTTGAGGTGAGCAGATCTAGAGTGTCGCTGGTGTTGAGAGTGCTCCATGCAGGAGCTGCTTTCCACCTAAACTTGAGAACTACCCAGAGTTCTCTGCTTCTTTTTTGCATAATTTATTTGTCACTCTATGCCTGAAAGGGTATTTCTTTGACTTATACTGGGTGCTCCCTTGTGTCTGGACAAAGCTATACCTCTCTGAAGAGCTCTAATTAGAGCGAAACACTGTGTCAGGGGTTGCTTTTGTTAATTTCAGGTTGGCTTCATTGGTATTTTACCAATTCAAAGCTGTAATCCTGTGCCTGGAGTGGTAATTAGCTTTTGTCATTTTACAGCTCGGCAAGGCCAGCACTGTGCTAGTCCTATGCTTAAAGACTTTGCTGTACAAATGGCAAAAGACTTTGGGGCATATCAACAACAACCGGCGATAATTATCGCTCAGCGCTCTTAGCGTGAGGATAATTATCGCCGGCTAGCGTGAATTTTTATCGCTGAGATAGCGTGCTATTAGCAACGCTTATCTCAATAGCGATAAAAATCTACACGCTAACAGGCTAACGTGAGATTATCGCTGGAAACCCAGCGATAATCACACGTTACCTTGTTGATAGGGACAGGTAAACTTAGCCATGATATCCTCCTTCCATAGAATATCATGGCTAAGTCTGAAAATTAGCAGACGTAAAAAAGCAGCGTTAACCGTGGTTAGCGCTGCTTTTTTTGTCTCTAACAGGGTTAGCGACATTCTTGATAATAGGAGAAATGTCGCTTAGCGACATTTCTCCTATTATTTTACTCTGGAACGCCCCCTTTGCATCTCATTAGAGATGCAAGGGGAAGCTTAGAGTAAAAGGGTGCTAACATGCAAATTTGCATGTTAGCACCCTGTTGTTGATAGGGTGCTAGTTTTATTTCTGCTTTTTTGGCTTTAAAAGCCAAAAAAGCAGAGATAAAGCCCTTGTTGATATGCCCCTTTGTCCTTTTCTATCTCGGCGTGGATGGCACTGTGCTAATCCTATGCTTAAAGATTTTGATAGAAAAACAGACATTTGAGGTGAGCAGATCTAGAGTGTCGCTGGTGTTGAGAGTGCTCCATACAGGAGCTGCTTTCCACCGAAACTTGAGAACTACCCAGAGTTCTCTGCTTCTTTTTTGCATAATTTATTCGTCACTCTATGCCTGAAAGGGTATTTCTTTGACTTATACTGGGTCCTCCCTTGTGTCTGGACAAAGCTATACCTCTCTGAAGAGCTCTAATTAGAGCAAAACTCTGTGTCAGGGGTTGCTTTTGCTCATTTCAGGTTGGCTTGATTGGTATTTTACCAATTCAAAGCTGTAATCCTGTGCCTGGATTGGTAATTGGCATTTGTCATTTTACAGCTCGGCAAGGACAGCACTGTGCTAGTCCTATGCTTAAAGACTTTGCTGTACAAATGGCAAGAGACTTTGTCCTTTTCTATCTTGGCTTGGATGGCACTGTGCTAATCCTATGCTTAAAGATTTTGATAGAAAAACAGACATTTGAGGTGAGCAGATCTAGAGTGTCGCTGGTGTTGAGAGTGCTCCATACAGGAGCTGCTTTCCACCTAAACTTGAGAACTACCCAGAGTTCTCTGCTTCTTTTTGCATAATTTATTCGTCACTCTATGCCTGAAAGTGTATTTCTTTGACTTATACTGGGTGCTCCCTTGTGTCTGGACAAAGCTATACCTCTCTGAAGAGCTCTAATTAGAGCGAAACACTGTGTCAGGGGTTGCTTTTGCTCATTTCAGGTTGGCTTGATTGGTATTTTACCAATTCAAAGCTGTAATCCTGTGCCTGGAGTGGTAATTGCCTTTTGTCATTTTACAGCTCGGCAAGGACAGCACTGTGCTAGTCCTATGCTTAAAGACTTTATCCTTTTCTATCTCGGCGTGGATGGCACTGTGCTAATCCTATGCTTAAAGATTTTGATAGAAAAACAGACATTTGAGGTGAGCAGATCTAGAGTGTCGCTGGTGTTGAGAGTGCTCCATACAGTAGCTGCTTTCCACCTAAACTTGAGAACTACCCAGAGTTCTCTGCTTCTTTTTTGCATAATTTATTCGTCACTCTATGCCTGAAAGGGTATTTCTTTGACTTATACTGGGTGCTCCCTTGTGTCTGGACAAAATTATACCTCTCTGAAGAGCTCTAATTAGAGCGAAACACTGTGTCAGGGGTTGCTTTTGCTCATTTCAGGTTGGCTTGATTGGTATTTTACCAATTCAAAGCTGTAATTCTGTGCCTGGAGTGGTAATTGGCTTTTGTCATTTTACAGCTCGGCAAGGACAGCACTGTGCTAGTCCTATGCTTAAAGACGTTGCTGTACAAATGGCAAAAGACTTTGTCCTTTTCTATCTCGGCGTGGATGGCACTGTGCTAATCCTATGCTTAAAGATTTTGATTCAAAAACAGACATTTGAGGTGAGCAGATCTAGAGTGTCGCTGGTGTTGAGAGTGCTCCATACAGGAGCTGCTTTCCACCTAAACTTGAGAACTACCCAGAGTTCTCTGCTTCTTTTTTGCATAATTTATTTGTCACTCTATGCCTGAAAGGGTATTTCTTTGACTTATACTGGGTGCTCCCTTGTGTCTGGACTAAGCTATACCTTTCTGAAGAGCTCTAATTAGAGCGAAACACTGTGTCAGGGGTTGCTTTTCCTCATTTCAGGTTGGCTTGATTGGTATTTTACCAATTCGAAGCTGTAATCCTGTGCCTGGATTGGTAATTGGCTTTTGTCATTTTACAGCTCGGCAAGGACAGCACTGTGCTAGTCCTATGCTTAAAGACTTTGCTGTACAAATGGCAAAAGACTTTGTCCTTTTCTATCTCGGCGTGGATGGCACTGTGCTAATCCTATGCTTAAAGATTTTGATAGAAAAACAGACATTTGAGGTGAGCAGATCTAGAGTGTTGCTGGTGTTGAGAGTGCTCCATACAGGAGCTGCTTTCCACCTAAACTTGAGAACTACTTAGAGTTCTCTGCTTCTTTTTTGCCTAATTTATTCGTCACTCTATGCCTGAAAGGGTATTTCTTTGACTTATACTGGGTGCTCCCTTGTGTCTGGACAAAGCTATACCTCTCTGAAGAGCTCTAATTAGAGCTAAACACTGTGTCAGGGGTTGCTTTTGTTAATTTCAGGTTGGCTTCATTGGTATTTTACCAGTTCAAAGCTGTAATCCTGTGCCTGGAGTGGTAATTAGCTTTTGTCATTTTACAGCTCGGCAAGGACAGCACTGTGCTAGTTCTATGCTTAAAGACTTTGCTGTACAAATGGCAAAAGACTTTGTCCTTTTCTATCTCGGCGTGGATGGCACTGTGCTAATCCTATGCTTAAAGATTTTGATAGAAAAACAGACATTTGAGGTGAGCAGATCTAGAGAGTCGCTGGTGTTGAGAGTGCTCCATACAGGAGCTGCTTTCCACCTAAACTTGAGAACTACCCAGAGTTCTCTGCTTCTTTTTTGCCTAATTTATTCGTCACTCTATGCCTGAAAGGGTATTTCTTTGACTTATACTGGGTGCTCCCTTGTGTCTGGACAAAGCTATACCTCTCTGAGGAGCTCTAACTAGAGCGAAACACTGTGTCAGGGGTTGCTTTTGCTCATTTCAGGTTGGCTTGATTGGTATTTTACCAATTCAATGCTGTAATCCTGTGCCTGGAGTGGTAATTGGCTTTTGTCATTTTACAGCTCGGCAAGGACAGCACTGTGCTAGTCCTATGCTTAAAGACTTTGCTGTACAAATGGCAAAAGACTTTGGGGCATATCAACAACAACCGGCGATAATTATCGCTCAGCGCTCTTAGCGTGAGGATAATTATCGCCGGCTAGCGTGAATTTTTATCGCTGAGATAGCGTGCTATTAGCAACGCTTATCTCAATAGCGATAAAAATCTACACGCTAACAGGCTAACGTGAGATTATCGCTGGAAACCCAGCGATAATCACACGTTACCTTGTTGATAGGGACAGGTAAACTTAGCCATGATATCCTCCTTCCATAGAATATCATGGCTAAGTCTGAAAATTAGCAGACGTAAAAAAGCAGCGTTAACCGTGGTTAGCGCTGCTTTTTTTGTCTCTAACAGGGTTAGCGACATTCTTGATAATAGGAGAAATGTCGCTTAGCGACATTTCTCCTATTATTTTACTCTGGAACGCCCCCTTTGCATCTCATTAGAGATGCAAGGGGAAGCTTAGAGTAAAAGGGTGCTAACATGCAAATTTGCATGTTAGCACCCTGTTGTTGATAGGGTGCTAGTTTTATCTCTGCTTTTTTGGCTTTTAAAGCCAAAAAAGCAGAGATAAAGCTCTTGTTGATATGCCCCTTTGTCCTTTTCTATCTCGGCGTGGATGGCACTGTGCTAATCCTATGCTTAAAGATTTTGATAGAAAAACAGACATTTGAGGTGAGCAGATCTAGAGTGTCGCTGGTGTTGAGAGTGCTCCATACAGGAGCTGCTTTCCACCGAAACTTGAGAACTACCCAGAGTTCTCTGCTTCTTTTTTGCATAATTTATTCGTCACTCTATGCCTGAAAGGGTATTTCTTTGACTTATACTGGGTCCTCCCTTGTGTCTGGACAAAGCTATACCTCTCTGAAGAGCTCTAATTAGAGCAAAACTCTGTGTCAGGGGTTGCTTTTGCTCATTTCAGGTTGGCTTGATTGGTATTTTACCAATTCAAAGCTGTAATCCTGTGCCTGGATTGGTAATTGGCATTTGTCATTTTACAGCTCGGCAAGGACAGCACTGTGCTAGTCCTATGCTTAAAGACTTTGCTGTACAAATGGCAAGAGACTTTGTCCTTTTCTATCTTGGCTTGGATGGCACTGTGCTAATCCTATGCTTAAAGATTTTGATAGAAAAACAGACATTTGAGGTGAGCAGATCTAGAGTGTCGCTGGTGTTGAGAGTGCTCCATACAGGAGCTGCTTTCCACCTAAACTTGAGAACTACCCAGAGTTCTCTGCTTCTTTTTGCATAATTTATTCGTCACTCTATGCCTGAAAGTGTATTTCTTTGACTTATACTGGGTGCTCCCTTGTGTCTGGACAAAGCTATACCTCTCTGAAGAGCTCTAATTAGAGCGAAACACTGTGTCAGGGGTTGCTTTTGCTCATTTCAGGTTGGCTTGATTGGTATTTTACCAATTCAAAGCTGTAATCCTGTGCCTGGAGTGGTAATTGCCTTTTGTCATTTTACAGCTCGGCAAGGACAGCACTGTGCTAGTCCTATGCTTAAAGACTTTATCCTTTTCTATCTCGGCGTGGATGGCACTGTGCTAATCCTATGCTTAAAGATTTTGATAGAAAAACAGACATTTGAGGTGAGCAGATCTAGAGTGTCGCTGGTGTTGAGAGTGCTCCATACAGTAGCTGCTTTCCACCTAAACTTGAGAACTACCCAGAGTTCTCTGCTTCTTTTTTGCATAATTTATTCGTCACTCTATGCCTGAAAGGGTATTTCTTTGACTTATACTGGGTGCTCCCTTGTGTCTGGACAAAATTATACCTCTCTGAAGAGCTCTAATTAGAGCGAAACACTGTGTCAGGGGTTGCTTTTGCTCATTTCAGGTTGGCTTGATTGGTATTTTACCAATTCAAAGCTGTAATTCTGTGCCTGGAGTGGTAATTGGCTTTTGTCATTTTACAGCTCGGCAAGGACAGCACTGTGCTACTCCTATGCTTAAAGACGTTGCTGTACAAATGGCAAAAGACTTTGTCCTTTTCTATTTCGGCGTGGATGGCACTGTGCTAATCCTATGCTTAAAGATTTTGATTCAAAAACAGACATTTGAGGTGAGCAGATCTAGAGTGTCGCTGGTGTTGAGAGTGCTCCATACAGGAGCTGCTTTCCACCTAAACTTGAGAACTACCCAGAGTTCTCTGCTTCTTTTTTGCATAATTTATTTGTCACTCTATGCCTGAAAGGGTATTTCTTTGACTTATACTGGGTGCTCCCTTGTGTCTGGACTAAGCTATACCTTTCTGAAGAGCTCTAATTAGAGCGAAACACTGTGTCAGGGGTTGCTTTTCCTCATTTCAGGTTGGCTTGATTGGTATTTTACCAATTCGAAGCTGTAATCCTGTGCCTGGATTGGTAATTGGCTTTTGTCATTTTACAGCTCGGCAAGGACAGCACTGTGCTAGTCCTATGCTTAAAGACTTTGCTGTACAAATGGCAAAAGACTTTGTCCTTTTCTATCTCGGCGTGGATGGCACTGTGCTAATCCTATGCTTAAAGATTTTGATAGAAAAACAGACATTTGAGGTGAGCAGATCTAGAGTGTTGCTGGTGTTGAGAGTGCTCCATACAGGAGCTGCTTTCCACCTAAACTTGAGAACTACTTAGAGTTCTCTGCTTCTTTTTTGCCTAATTTATTCGTCACTCTATGCCTGAAAGGGTATTTCTTTGACTTATACTGGGTGCTCCCTTGTGTCTGGACAAAGCTATACCTCTCTGAAGAGCTCTAATTAGAGCTAAACACTGTGTCAGGGGTTGCTTTTGTTAATTTCAGGTTGGCTTCATTGGTATTTTACCAGTTCAAAGCTGTAATCCTGTGCCTGGAGTGGTAATTAGCTTTTGTCATTTTACAGCTCGGCAAGGACAGCACTGTGCTAGTTCTATGCTTAAAGACTTTGCTGTACAAATGGCAAAAGACTTTGTCCTTTTCTATCTCGGCGTGGATGGCACTGTGCTAATCCTATGCTTAAAGATTTTGATTCAAAAACAGACATTTGAGGTGAGCAGATCTAGAGTGTCGCTGGTGTTGAGAGTGCTCCATACAGGAGCTGCTTTCCACCTAAACTTGAGAACTACCCAGAGTTCTCTGCTTCTTTTTTGCATAATTTATTTGTCACTCTATGCCTGAAAGGGTATTTCTTTGACTTATACTGGGTGCTCCCTTGTGTCTGGACTAAGCTATACCTTTCTGAAGAGCTCTAATTAGAGCGAAACACTGTGTCAGGGGTTGCTTTTCCTCATTTCAGGTTGGCTTGATTGGTATTTTACCAATTCGAAGCTGTAATCCTGTGCCTGGATTGGTAATTGGCTTTTGTCATTTTACAGCTCGGCAAGGACAGCACTGTGCTAGTCCTATGCTTAAAGACTTTGCTGTACAAATGGCAAAAGACTTTGTCCTTTTCTATCTCGGCGTGGATGGCACTGTGCTAATCCTATGCTTAAAGATTTTGATAGAAAAACAGACATTTGAGGTGAGCAGATCTAGAGTGTTGCTGGTGTTGAGAGTGCTCCATACAGGAGCTGCTTTCCACCTAAACTTGAGAACTACTTAGAGTTCTCTGCTTCTTTTTTGCCTAATTTATTCGTCACTCTATGCCTGAAAGGGTATTTCTTTGACTTATACTGGGTGCTCCCTTGTGTCTGGACAAAGCTATACCTCTCTGAAGAGCTCTAATTAGAGCTAAACACTGTGTCAGGGGTTGCTTTTGTTAATTTCAGGTTGGCTTCATTGGTATTTTACCAGTTCAAAGCTGTAATCCTGTGCCTGGAGTGGTAATTAGCTTTTGTCATTTTACAGCTCGGCAAGGACAGCACTGTGCTAGTTCTATGCTTAAAGACTTTGCTGTACAAATGGCAAAAGACTTTGTCCTTTTCTATCTCGGCGTGGATGGCACTGTGCTAATCCTATGCTTAAAGATTTTGATAGAAAAACAGACATTTGAGGTGAGCAGATCTAGAGAGTCGCTGGTGTTGAGAGTGCTCCATACAGGAGCTGCTTTCCACCTAAACTTGAGAACTACCCAGAGTTCTCTGCTTCTTTTTTGCCTAATTTATTCGTCACTCTATGCCTGAAAGGGTATTTCTTTGACTTATATTGGGTGCTCCCTTGTGTCTGGACAAAGCTATACCTCTCTGAGGAGCTCTAACTAGAGCGAAACACTGTGTCAGGGGTTGCTTTTGCTCATTTCAGGTTGGCTTGATTGGTATTTTACCAATTCAATGCTGTAATCCTGTGCCTGGAGTGGTAATTGGCTTTTGTCATTTTACAGCTCGGCAAGGACAGCACTGTGCTAGTCCTATGCTTAAAGACTTTGCTGTACAAATGGCAAAAGACTTTGTCCTTTTCTATCTCGGCATGGATGGCACTGTGCTAATCCTATGCTTAAAGATTTTGATAGAAAAACAGACATTTGAGGTGAGCAGATCTAGAGTGTCACTGGTGTTGAGAGTGCTCCATACAGGAGCTGCTTTCCACCTAAACTTGAGAACTACCCAGAGTTCTCTGCTTCTTTTTGCATAATTTATTCGTCACTCTATGCCTGAAAGGGTATTTCTTTGACTTATACTGGGTGCTCCCTTGTGTCTGGACAAAGCTATACCTCTCTGAAGAGCTCTAATTAGAGCGAAACACTGTGTCAGGGGTTGCTTTTGCTCATTTCAGGTTGGCTTGATTGGTATTTTACCAATTCAAAGCTGTAATCCTGTGCCTGGAGTGGTAATTGGCTTTTGTCATTTTACAGCTCGGCAAGGACAGCACTGTGCTAGTCCTATGCTTAAAGACTTTGCTGTACAAATGGCAAAAGACTTTGGGGCATATCAACAACAACCGGCGATAATTATCGCTCAGCGCTCTTAGCGTGAGGATAATTATCGCCGGCTAGCGTGAATTTTTATCGCTGAGATAGCGTGCTATTAGCAACGCTTATCTCAATAGCGATAAAAATCTACACGCTAACAGGCTAACGTGAGATTATCGCTGGAAACCCAGCGATAATCACACGTTACCTTGTTGATAGGGACAGGTAAACTTAGCCATGATATCCTCCTTCCATAGAATATCTTGGCTAAGTCTGAAAATTAGCAGACGTAAAAAAGCAGCGTTAACCGTGGTTAGCGCTGCTTTTTTTGTCTCTAACAGGGTTAGCGACATTCTTGATAATAGGAGATGTTAGAGTCGGGGATCTCTGGTTGGCGCAAGGTTGCCCTTGTGTCAAGCAGGAACCCTCTCCTCCACGTCAGGGCGCAGGATAACCCCTCGCGAATGACCCTTGCTCACCCTCTAGGTGCGTGGCGTGAGCAGCCAAGGCGATTCCTCAGGCGTTGTTGGTTAAGCACTTACAATTGTACACACAGTAAATACATTAATCCCCCCAGAAACGGACACCAGACTTGGATATATATAAAAATACGATTCTTTATGTAAAAATAAGGTATATATATCTCAACAGACTTATCACAAGACCAATAACGTTTTCGCTAGGCCACCAGGTTATGCAGTAGGCAAATGTTCTGGGTTTGTAGGTTTCCAAATGGATAGTTCGTAGTCTCTTTACTTGTAGTTCCAGTACTCACAGAGATCGGTTCCTGCGAACGGGGAAATAAGGCGTTGCGGGCCCCGAGCCCGATACTGGAACTTCCTTAGTGATGTGGAGAGTCGGCACAGGTCGGTGCGACTCTCGGCTTGGGAAGTGCTCTTGGGTCCTCAATCAGCAGGTGTGGGCAAGTAGGCAGGCGCGGCCCGCGACCCTTTAGCACGGCGGTGCAGGAGGGTCTCCACAGCGGGGGCGGCGCGGCCTGAGCTGTCCGAGGATAGCGAAGCGGGGTCACAGGGCACAGTCAGTGCAGCTGGATGACCCGGCGTAGATCACAGTCGTCGGACGGCTTCCGGCGGGAGGGGTGATAGCGCGGTCAGCGCGCTCCAGTAGCAGGCGGTGACAGGGATGCAGGCGGCCTGGCCCGGGAACAGAGAGCGGCTCCGGACGGAGCGGGGCTCTCACGGGTTGGAGGCAGGCGAGCTTCTGAGTGTCACGGCCCTAGGAGGGGCGATGAGGGGCGCAGTCTCTTTTCCAGCGGGATGCCCACACGGCTCGAATTGGAGGATGAGCAAGAAGCACAGAGAACCCACTGTTCCTGGGGTTCAGTTCAGGGGGCAAGCTCAGATCAAGCCCTTGGAGAATGTTCAAGCACAAAGTAGCAAAGTCTTTTCAGTAAGTCTCTTCCTCTCCTTTCTCAGCAAGGCAGGCAGCAGGCCAGCTCCTCCAGCGTCTCCTTCTCCTTCTAGTCGGGCAGAGGTTCTTTGTGGTAAACAGGATTCTGATTTCTTAGGAGCCAGGCTCCTACTTTTATACACCAATTCTTTTGTTCTTTAGCGCCAGGGGGCCTAGGCCTGGCTCAGTCCAGTTCTGGAGCACTTTGTTATGGTGACTCTGCTCTTTCCTTTCAGCAGCAGGGCAGAGACATCAGCCGCCCCACAGGGGGTGGCGCCGGCTTTGTGGTGGTAGAGCACAGGTCTATTCAAGAGTCAAGGTGTACTCCTCCCACCCATCCAGGTGTAATCACTCTACCCACCACCTGGCAGCCAACCTGTCTCTGGGGATTCCCCAACCCTGCTCCTTACTGTTGCCAGGCAGAACACATACACACAGCAGAGGCGGACTGAGATGGTCAGGTCAGTAAATACTAGCTTTCTAAAAGTAGTATTTACAAACCCAGGATATTAAAATAAACTTGACTACAAGAAGTATTTTATCATCCTGAGTTCAGGCATACCAAACTTGACACTCTACCATGCTCTCTGAGTCCACTGGGGTCACAGCGTTGGCGTGATCCCAGCAGCCCATTCTGGCCTATGGAGAGCAGGTAGCCTTCAATAGTGAAAAACGACAAGGGCTGTAATTCACTACTAAGACATGCCACACACATCAGGGCATGTCCTACCTTATGCCTACAATGCACCCTGCCCTCGGGCCTACCAGAGGGGTGGCTAATATGTAGGTAAGGGAAGGTTTAGGGACTGGCAAGTGGGGGCACTTGCGCAGTCAGCGCGACGGTCCCGGACCGCGCACAGGGTCTGCGGTGGCAGACCCTAGACACACTTTACAAGGCCGCTTCCGTGGGTGGCGCAACCAGCGCTGCAAGCCCACCAGCAGCATTGGCATTCACAAGCCCTGGCACCCCTGGTGCACTTTACTGGGGACTGACAGTGAATCCAATAACCCAATCATGGACATCAATTACAGGTACACTTTACTTAGGGAGCACTTGCACTGCGGCACGGATTAGCCGTGGCGCAGTGCCCTGAGCGGACAACACCAGCAAAACAGTCGAGGCACACCATCAAAAAGTGGAAGGGAAACTCACGCCAAGGTGCCAGGTCTAACACGTGTCCCCTCCAGCTGAAATGTGGGGAGAACTACCCTTGCCCAGGGGGTTCCTCGTCACTAAGGCGGAAATACCTGGACAGACCGTCAGCGTTGGCGTGATCTGTACCAGGACGGTGTTCCACCGTAAAGTCCATACCCTGTAGGGAGATGGACCACCTCAACAGCTTCGGGTTTTCACCCCTCATTTGCATCAACCATCTGAGGGGCCTGTGGTCCGTCTGAACCCGGAAGTGAGACCCAAACAAGTAGGGTCTTAGCTTCTTCAGCGCCCAGACCACAGCAAATGCTTCTCGCTCAATTGCACTCCACCTACTTTCCCGTGGAAGTAACCTCCTACTGATGAAGGCTACGGGTTGGTCCCAGCCCTCCTCAGTCATCTGTGAGAGAACAGCCCCCACACCATGCTCTGAAGCGTCTGTCTGGACTAGGAATTCCTTGGAGAAGTCAGGGGCCAAGAGCACGGGCGCCGTGCACATGGCAGTCTTCAGGGTGTCGAAAGCTTTTTGACAGGTGTCAGTCCAAACCACGTTCCTGGGCTGCTTCTTCGAAGTCAGCTCTGTCAAGGGGGCAACGATCGTTCCATAGCCCTTGACAAACCTCCTGTAGTACCCAGTGAGCCCCAGGAAGGCCCTCACTGCGGTCTGCGTCTTGGGGGGTTCCCAAGCCAGGATGGTCTCAATTTTGGGTTGCAAGGGTGCCACCTTGCCACTCCCCACTTGGTGTCCCAAGTACACCACGGAACCCTGCCCGATCTGGCACTTGCTTGCCTTGATCGTGAGGCCTGCTCGGCGCAGCGCCATCAACACTTCCCAGAGGTGGCGCAGGTGTTCCGGCCAGGTGGCACTGAACACTGCGATGTCATCCAGGTAGGCGGCACTGAACGCATCCAGCCCAACCAGTACCTGGTTGACCAACCTCTGAAAGGTGGCAGGGGCATTCTTCATCCCAAATGGCATGACTCGGAACTGGAAGTGCCCATCTGGTGTAGAGAATGCTGACCTCTCTTTGGCCCCATCGGTCAAGGCGATCTGCCAGTACCCAGACGTTAAATCAAACGTACTGAGGAACCGGGCAGCCCCCAGCCGATCAATGAGCTCATCAGCTCTGGGGATGGGGTGCGCGTCAGTCTTCGTGACTGAATTGAGTCCTCTGTAGTCCACACAGAACCGGAGTTCAGGTGTGGCTCCCGGCGCAGCAGCTTTGGGGACCAAGACCACGGGGCTGGACCAAGGACTGCTGGAGGACTCAACCACCCCTAGCGCAAGCATTTTGGAGACCTCCTCCTTAATGCAAGCTCTGACCCTGTCAGTTACCCTGTAAGCCTTGTGCTTCACAGGTAAGCTGTCTCCTGTGTCCACATCATGGACGCACCAATCTGTGACACCAGGAACCAGGGAGAATCGGTCGGAAAATTGTCCCAGCAAGTGGCGGCAATCTTCCTGTTGTTCGGGCGTCAGGGTGGGTGAGAGGTTAACTCCATCCACTGACCCATCTTTCTCAGAGGCCACTAAGAGGTCAGGAAGAGGCTCGGTCTCCTCTTCCATTCCATCATCAGTGGCCAGCAGCATGCCCACTTCGGTCCTCTCTAAGTGGGGCTTAAGGCGGTTAACATGTAGGACCCTTAAAGGGTTCCTGGGAGTCTGCATGTCCACCAAGTAGGTGATAGGACTTTTGCGCTCCACAACCTCAAATGGACCTGTCCACTTATCCTGAAGTGCACACGGCTCCACTGGGGCCAAGACCCACACCTTTTGTCCAGGTTGAAGCTCTACCAGAGTGGCATTCCGGTCGTACCACCGCTTCATCTCCTCCTGGCTGGCTTCCAGATTTGCCTCAGCAAGTTGCCTGAAACGCCGAGTCTGGTTTCGGAAGGCCAGCATGTAACTATATACATTCTGGGGAGGTTTCCTGGGAGATTGCTCCCAGCCTTCCTTTACCAAACTCAGAGGTCCTCTTACCGGGTGACCATACAGAAGCTCAAAGGGGCTGAATCCTAGAGACTTCTGTGGCACCTCTCGGTAAGCGAAGAGCAGGCATGGCAAGAGGACGTCCCACTTACGCCTCATCGGACCGTCCAGGCCCATGATCATGCCTTTGAGGGTTCGGTTGAATCTCTCAACCAACCCATTTCCTTGGGGATGGTAAGGAGTGGTGAACTTGTACGTTACCCCACACTCCTTCCACAGGGATTTCATATATGTGGATATGAAATTGGTCCCCCTGTCGCTCACCACCTCTAGAGGGAATCCCACTCGGGAGAAAATTCCCATCAGTGCCCGTCCCACCACGGGGGCCGTCACTGTCCTCAGAGGGATGGCTTCAGGGTACCGGGTGGCATGGTCCACCAAGACCAGGATGAACCTGTTGCCCAGGGCTGTCTTGGGGTCCAGAGGCCCCACAATGTCAATACCCACTCGTTGGAATGGCGTACCGACCACAGGGAAAGGTTGCAGAGGAGCCTTGTGCTTCCCTCCGCTCTTACCACTTGCCTGGCAAGTCTGACAGGTTCTGCAGTAGGAATCGGAATTCTTATGCATTTGGGGCCAGTAGAAGTGGGTGACAAGCCTGTCATAGGTCTTGTCCATCCCCAAATGTCCTGCTAACGGCACATCGTGAGCCAGCCCCAGTAGGAAGGTTCTGAACTTCTGGGGTACCACCAGCACACGGGCTGACCCAGGTTCAGCAGCCTTAGGCTCGGAATACAGGAGGTCACTCTCCCAGTACACGTAGTGTGTTTTGGCCTGAACACCATTGGCCTGGTCTGCAGCCTGTTGCCGCATACCTACGAGAGAAGGGCATTCTTTCTGCTCCTTGCAGAATTCCTCCCTGGAGGGACCTCCTTCTTGCTGCCAATGGGTCA
Source organism: Triturus cristatus (assembly GCF_964204655.1). Classification (NCBI taxonomy): domain Eukaryota; kingdom Metazoa; phylum Chordata; class Amphibia; order Caudata; family Salamandridae; genus Triturus; species Triturus cristatus. The sequence continues at coordinate 250,101,435 of NC_140588.1, read as the reverse complement.
GCTCAGGCAGATCTCCCAGTTCGGCAATCTGTTCCCCGGTAGGCTCCAGAGCATCCCCCTCAGGGTCTGCTTCCTCCTGGGCCGTGGGAACTTCGGGGGCCGGTTTCCCGCGCCTCCTGCGCCTTCTCCCTAAGGCTGGTTCCTGGACCTCTCCCTCAGGCTCCAGGACCCTCTCAACACCCCTACTGGCTGCCATGGACCGGGTGGTCACGCACGCCCAGTCGGGTAGACCCACCATCCTCAGATGCGTGGTCTTCTCCACCTTTTCCCAAGGGGAACTCTCCAGGTCGTTCCCTAGCAGACAATCTACAGGCATGTCAGTTCTCACAGCGACTTGTAGAGTACCAGAGACCTCCCCCCACTCAAAGGGAACTTGAGCCATTGGACAACGACTCTCTACGTTGTCAGCATTGACAACCCTACAGTAGGCATTGGGTACAATCTGCTCTTGAGACACCAGGTGTTGCCTCACCGAGGTCACGCTGGCTCCTGTATCTCTAAGAGCCTCCACCTTCTTTCCATTGATGGTCACCACCTGCCCATATTTCTTAGTGTTAGAGGGCAGGTAGGTTACCGGGACCATCTCACTGTCTCCTAGCGAGACTAGGGTCATCTGCCCGGGACCCCCACCCTCCTGGACTGCTACTTCCTCCCCAAAGTTAATACTAGCTACTTGCCGGGGTGGAGCACCAGTGGGTGCGGTCTTACCAAACAGGCGACACTTAGGATCAGAGGCAATGTGACCCGGGTCACCACACCTATAACAATTGAAGGGCCCCTTTGGAACAGGTCTACCTGTCGGGGCCCCGTTCTGCTGCGGGGTTGGGGGAGGCTGAGAACCCTTCTGCTGGTTCCCTTGGGAATTACTTTGGGGGCCTTTTTGGAACCCCTTCTGTTTACCCTTGTCCCCCCCACTCTTCTGCTGGGGACCCTGCCCACCTTTGGCGGAGTCTCCCACTTGACCCTTGTGGACCCTGGTGCTGAGCCAGCGGTCCGCCTCCTCGGCAAGCTTCCTCGGGTTGGACAGCTTGCTATCTATCAGGTGCTGGCGTAGCTCAGGAAAACATTGACTGGACAAGTGCTCCCATGCAATTAAATCAAGCAGCCCTTGATAATCATTCACTTTGCTACCCTTCACCCAACCATCCAGCGCTCTGCAGAAAAAGGTCACATACTCCACATACGTACTCTCAGGGATCTTCTTCGTCTCCCTGAACCGCTGTCTATATAGCTCCGGAGTTAACCCATACCTGGTCATTAAAGCTTCCTTCATATGGGGGTATGAGGTCTGGACGTCTAAGGGTAAATCTAACAGTGTGTCACGCCCTTCAGCAAGGAACCTTCCCCACAACCCCGCTCCCCAGTCTTTCTCAGGGACCCGGTGTGAGGACATGGCCACCTCGTAGGCCCTAAACCACTGCCCTATGTCATCCTTTCTAAAATACTCCTTTACTACATCTTTGGGGATGTACACCTTGGACTCTACCTGCGCTGGTGGAGTGCTGCCACCAGAAGGAGCGGTGTCCAAACTTTTCGCCTTCAGCTCCAACTCCTTCAATCGGATATCATGATCCATTTGGCGTTGTTGTGCCTCCAGGGCCAACTTCTGCTTTTCCATTTCCATTTGTCCTGCCAACTTTGCCATCTCCATTGCATGCGCCCTGTCGGCTGCCCTGTCTGCCAGCTCCTCTGGCGACCGGACTCTGCTGGGCTCCTCAAGGTTGTCGGGTGGAACGATGTCCCCCGCATTCCGTGGGTCTCGTGACTCCTTCCAGGCTCTCAGCGCCTTGGCGTACTGGGTTCTCCTCTTGAATCCAGCATGGGGGACTCGGAATTTTACACTGTAGCCTTTCAATTGCTCCATCGAGTAGCCTTCCAGTCTCTCCCAATCCACCTCGTCGATTCCAGAAATCACAGAGAGTGCTCTCCCAGCGGAGTGTGAGCCAGGCATGGTTGCAGTAATGGCAGATGTCTCAACAAAGTTCAGAGAGTGAAAACCTGTGGCTGCGTTACTTGGTCTGCTCTCACTATCTGGTGATTAATAATTCACTGTATGCAAATTACAAGTGCAAATCCGAAATCCCAACCGCTGCCACAAATGTTAGAGTCGGGGATCTCTGGTTGGCGCAAGGTTGCCCTTGTGTCAAGCAGGAACCCTCTCCTCCACGTCAGGGCGCAGGATAACCCCTCGCGAATGACCCTTGCTCACCCTCTAGGTGCGTGGCGTGAGCAGCCAAGGCGATTCCTCAGGCGTTGTTGGTTAAGCACTTACAATTGTACACACAGTAAATACATTAATCCCCCCAGAAACGGACACCAGACTTGGATATATATAAAAATACGATTCTTTATGTAAAAATAAGGTATATATATCTCAACAGACTTATCACAAGACCAATAACGTTTTCGCTAGGCCACCAGGTTATGCAGTAGGCAAATGTTCTGGGTTTGTAGGTTTCCAAATGGATAGTTCGTAGTCTCTTTACTTGTAGTTCCAGTACTCACAGAGATCGGTTCCTGCGAACGGGGAAATAAGGCGTTGCGGGCCCCGAGCCCGATACTGGAACTTCCTTAGTGATGTGGAGAGTCGGCACAGGTCGGTGCGACTCTCGGCTTGGGAAGTGCTCTTGGGTCCTCAATCAGCAGGTGTGGGCAAGTAGGCAGGCGCGGCCCGCGACCCTTTAGCACGGCGGTGCAGGAGGGTCTCCACAGCGGGGGCGGCGCGGCCTGAGCTGTCCGAGGATAGCGAAGCGGGGTCACAGGGCACAGTCAGTGCAGCTGGATGACCCGGCGTAGATCACAGTCGTCGGACGGCTTCCGGCGGGAGGGGTGATAGCGCGGTCAGCGCGCTCCAGTAGCAGGCGGTGACAGGGATGCAGGCGGCCTGGCCCGGGAACAGAGAGCGGCTCCGGACGGAGCGGGGCTCTCACGGGTTGGAGGCAGGCGAGCTTCTGAGTGTCACGGCCCTAGGAGGGGCGATGAGGGGCGCAGTCTCTTTTCCAGCGGGATGCCCACACGGCTCGAATTGGAGGATGAGCAAGAAGCACAGAGAACCCACTGTTCCTGGGGTTCAGTTCAGGGGGCAAGCTCAGATCAAGCCCTTGGAGAATGTTCAAGCACAAAGTAGCAAAGTCTTTTCAGTAAGTCTCTTCCTCTCCTTTCTCAGCAAGGCAGGCAGCAGGCCAGCTCCTCCAGCGTCTCCTTCTCCTTCTAGTCGGGCAGAGGTTCTTTGTGGTAAACAGGATTCTGATTTCTTAGGAGCCAGGCTCCTACTTTTATACACCAATTCTTTTGTTCTTTAGCGCCAGGGGGCCTAGGCCTGGCTCAGTCCAGTTCTGGAGCACTTTGTTATGGTGACTCTGCTCTTTCCTTTCAGCAGCAGGGCAGAGACATCAGCCGCCCCACAGGGGGTGGCGCCGGCTTTGTGGTGGTAGAGCACAGGTCTATTCAAGAGTCAAGGTGTACTCCTCCCACCCATCCAGGTGTAATCACTCTACCCACCACCTGGCAGCCAACCTGTCTCTGGGGATTCCCCAACCCTGCTCCTTACTGTTGCCAGGCAGAACACATACACACAGCAGAGGCGGACTGAGATGGTCAGGTCAGTAAATACTAGCTTTCTAAAAGTAGTATTTACAAACCCAGGATATTAAAATAAACTTGACTACAAGAAGTATTTTATCATCCTGAGTTCAGGCATACCAAACTTGACACTCTACCATGCTCTCTGAGTCCACTGGGGTCACAGCGTTGGCGTGATCCCAGCAGCCCATTCTGGCCTATGGAGAGCAGGTAGCCTTCAATAGTGAAAAACGACAAGGGCTGTAATTCACTACTAAGACATGCCACACACATCAGGGCATGTCCTACCTTATGCCTACAATGCACCCTGCCCTCGGGCCTACCAGAGGGGTGGCTAATATGTAGGTAAGGGAAGGTTTAGGGACTGGCAAGTGGGGGCACTTGCGCAGTCAGCGCGACGGTCCCGGACCGCGCACAGGGTCTGCGGTGGCAGACCCTAGACACACTTTACAAGGCCGCTTCCGTGGGTGGCGCAACCAGCGCTGCAAGCCCACCAGCAGCATTGGCATTCACAAGCCCTGGCACCCCTGGTGCACTTTACTGGGGACTGACAGTGAATCCAATAACCCAATCATGGACATCAATTACAGGTACACTTTACTTAGGGAGCACTTGCACTGCGGCACGGATTAGCCGTGGCGCAGTGCCCTGAGCGGACAACACCAGCAAAACAGTCGAGGCACACCATCAAAAAGTGGAAGGGAAACTCACGCCAAGGTGCCAGGTCTAACAGGAGAAATGTCGCTTAGCGACATTTCTCCTATTATTTTACTCTGGAACGCCCCCTTTGCATCTCATTAGAGATGCAAGGGGAAGCTTAGAGTAAAAGGGTGCTAACATGCAAATTTGCATGTTAGCACCCTGTTGTTGATAGGGTGCTAGTTTTATCTCTGCTTTTTTGGCTTTTAAAGCCAAAAAAGCAGAGATAAAGCTCTTGTTGATATGCCCCTTTGTCCTTTTCTATCTCGGCGTGGATGGCACTGTGCTAATCCTATGCTTAAAGATTTTGATAGAAAAACAGACATTTGAGGTGAGCAGATCTAGAGTGTCGCTGGTGTTGAGAGTGCTCCATACAGGAGCTGCTTTCCACCGAAACTTGAGAACTACCCAGAGTTCTCTGCTTCTTTTTTGCATAATTTATTCGTCACTCTATGCCTGAAAGGGTATTTCTTTGACTTATACTGGGTCCTCCCTTGTGTCTGGACAAAGCTATACCTCTCTGAAGAGCTCTAATTAGAGCAAAACTCTGTGTCAGGGGTTGCTTTTGCTCATTTCAGGTTGGCTTGATTGGTATTTTACCAATTCAAAGCTGTAATCCTGTGCCTGGATTGGTAATTGGCATTTGTCATTTTACAGCTCGGCAAGGACAGCACTGTGCTAGTCCTATGCTTAAAGACTTTGCTGTACAAATGGCAAGAGACTTTGTCCTTTTCTATCTTGGCTTGGATGGCACTGTGCTAATCCTATGCTTAAAGATTTTGATAGAAAAACAGACATTTGAGGTGAGCAGATCTAGAGTGTCGCTGGTGTTGAGAGTGCTCCATACAGGAGCTGCTTTCCACCTAAACTTGAGAACTACCCAGAGTTCTCTGCTTCTTTTTGCATAATTTATTCGTCACTCTATGCCTGAAAGTGTATTTCTTTGACTTATACTGGGTGCTCCCTTGTGTCTGGACAAAGCTATACCTCTCTGAAGAGCTCTAATTAGAGCGAAACACTGTGTCAGGGGTTGCTTTTGCTCATTTCAGGTTGGCTTGATTGGTATTTTACCAATTCAAAGCTGTAATCCTGTGCCTGGAGTGGTAATTGCCTTTTGTCATTTTACAGCTCGGCAAGGACAGCACTGTGCTAGTCCTATGCTTAAAGACTTTATCCTTTTCTATCTCGGCGTGGATGGCACTGTGCTAATCCTATGCTTAAAGATTTTGATAGAAAAACAGACATTTGAGGTGAGCAGATCTAGAGTGTCGCTGGTGTTGAGAGTGCTCCATACAGTAGCTGCTTTCCACCTAAACTTGAGAACTACCCAGAGTTCTCTGCTTCTTTTTTGCATAATTTATTCGTCACTCTATGCCTGAAAGGGTATTTCTTTGACTTATACTGGGTGCTCCCTTGTGTCTGGACAAAATTATACCTCTCTGAAGAGCTCTAATTAGAGCGAAACACTGTGTCAGGGGTTGCTTTTGCTCATTTCAGGTTGGCTTGATTGGTATTTTACCAATTCAAAGCTGTAATTCTGTGCCTGGAGTGGTAATTGGCTTTTGTCATTTTACAGCTCGGCAAGGACAGCACTGTGCTAGTCCTATGCTTAAAGACGTTGCTGTACAAATGGCAAAAGACTTTGTCCTTTTCTATCTCGGCGTGGATGGCACTGTGCTAATCCTATGCTTAAAGATTTTGATTCAAAAACAGACATTTGAGGTGAGCAGATCTAGAGTGTCGCTGGTGTTGAGAGTGCTCCATACAGGAGCTGCTTTCCACCTAAACTTGAGAACTACCCAGAGTTCTCTGCTTCTTTTTTGCATAATTTATTTGTCACTCTATGCCTGAAAGGGTATTTCTTTGACTTATACTGGGTGCTCCCTTGTGTCTGGACTAAGCTATACCTTTCTGAAGAGCTCTAATTAGAGCGAAACACTGTGTCAGGGGTTGCTTTTCCTCATTTCAGGTTGGCTTGATTGGTATTTTACCAATTCGAAGCTGTAATCCTGTGCCTGGATTGGTAATTGGCTTTTGTCATTTTACAGCTCGGCAAGGACAGCACTGTGCTAGTCCTATGCTTAAAGACTTTGCTGTACAAATGGCAAAAGACTTTGTCCTTTTCTATCTCGGCGTGGATGGCACTGTGCTAATCCTATGCTTAAAGATTTTGATAGAAAAACAGACATTTGAGGTGAGCAGATCTAGAGTGTTGCTGGTGTTGAGAGTGCTCCATACAGGAGCTGCTTTCCACCTAAACTTGAGAACTACTTAGAGTTCTCTGCTTCTTTTTTGCCTAATTTATTCGTCACTCTATGCCTGAAAGGGTATTTCTTTGACTTATACTGGGTGCTCCCTTGTGTCTGGACAAAGCTATACCTCTCTGAAGAGCTCTAATTAGAGCTAAACACTGTGTCAGGGGTTGCCTTTGTTAATTGCAGGTTGGCTTCATTGGTATTTTACCAGTTCAAAGCTGTAATCCTGTGCCTGGAGTGGTAATTAGCTTTTGTCATTTTACAGCTCGGCAAGGACAGCACTGTGCTAGTTCTATGCTTAAAGACTTTGCTGTACAAATGGCAAAAGACTTTGTCCTTTTCTATCTCGGCGTGGATGGCACTGTGCTAATCCTATGCTTAAAGATTTTGATAGAAAAACAGACATTTGAGGTGAGCAGATCTAGAGAGTCGCTGGTGTTGAGAGTGCTCCATACAGGAGCTGCTTTCCACCTAAACTTGAGAACTACCCAGAGTTCTCTGCTTCTTTTTTGCCTAATTTATTCGTCACTCTATGCCTGAAAGGGTATTTCTTTGACTTATACTGGGTGCTCCCTTGTGTCTGGACAAAGCTATACCTCTCTGAGGAGCTCTAACTAGAGCGAAACACTGTGTCAGGGGTTGCTTTTGCTCATTTCAGGTTGGCTTGATTGGTATTTTACCAATTCAATGCTGTAATCCTGTGCCTGGAGTGGTAATTGGCTTTTGTCATTTTACAGCTCGGCAAGGACAGCACTGTGCTAGTTCTATGCTTAAAGACTTTGCTGTACAAATGGCAAAAGACTTTGTCCTTTTCTATCTCGGCGTGGATGGCACTGTGCTAATCCTATGCTTAAAGATTTTGATAGAAAAACAGACATTTGAGGTGAGCAGATCTAGAGTGTCACTGGTGTTGAGAGTGCTCCATACAGGAGCTGCTTTCCACCTAAACTTGAGAACTACCCAGAGTTCTCTGCTTCTTTTTGCATAATTTATTCGTCACTCTATGCCTGAAAGGGTATTTCTTTGACTTATACTGGGTGCTCCCTTGTGTCTGGACAAAGCTATACCTCTCTGAAGAGCTCTAATTAGAGCGAAACACTGTGTCAGGGGTTGCTTTTGCTCATTTCAGGTTGGCTTGATTGGTATTTTACCAATTCAAAGCTGTAATCCTGTGCCTGGAGTGGTAATTGGCTTTTGTCATTTTACAGCTCGGCAAGGACAGCACTGTGCTAGTCCTATGCTTAAAGACTTTGCTGTACAAATGGCAAAAGACTTTCTCCTTTTCTATCTCGGCGTGGATGGCACTGTGCTAATCCTATGCTTAAAGATTTTGATAGAAAAACAGACATTTGAGGTGAGCAGATCTAGAGAGTCGCTGGTGTTGAGAGTGCTCCATACAGGAGCTGCTTTCCACCTAAACTTGAGAACTACCCAGAGTTCTCTGCTTCTTTTTTGCCTAATTTATTCGTCACTCTCTGCCTGAAAGGGTATTTCTTTGACTTATGCTGGGTGCTCCCTTGTGTCTGGACAAAGCTATACCTCTCTGAGGAGCTCTAATTAGAGCGAAACACTGTGTCAGGGGTTGCTTTTGCTCATTTCAGGTTGGCTTGATTGGTATTTTACCAATTCAATGCTGTAATCCTGTGCCTGGAGTGGTAATTGGCTTTTGTCATTTTACAGCTCGGCAAGGACAGCACTGTGCTAGTCCTATGCTTAAAGACTTTGCTGTACAAATGGCAAAAGACTTTGTCCTTTTCTATCTCGGCGTGGATGGCACTGTGCTAATCCTATGCTTAAAGATTTTGATAGAAAAACAGACATTTGAGGTGAGGAGATCTAGAGTGTCGCTGGTGTTGAGAGTGCTCCATACAGGAGCTGCTTTCCACCTAAACTTGAGAACTACCCAGAGTTCTCTGCTTCTTTTTTGCATAATTTATTCGTCACTCTATGCCTGAAAGGGTATTTCATTGACTTATACTGGGTGCTCCCTTGTGTCTGGACAAAGCTATACCTCTCTGAAGAGCTCTAATTAGAGCGAAACACTGTGTCAGGGGTTGCTTTTGTTCATTTCAGGTTGGCTTGATTGGTATTTTACCAATTCAAAGCTGTAATTCTGTGCCTGGAGTGGTAATTGGCTTTTGTCATTTTACAGCTCGGCAAAGACAGCACTGTGCTAGTCCTATGCTTAAAGACTTTGCTGTACAAATAGCAAAAGACTTTGTCCTTTTCTATCTCTGCGTGGATGGCACTGTGCTAATCCTTTGCTTAAAGATTTTGATAGAAAATCAGACATTTGAGGGGAGCAGATCTAGAGTGTCGCTGGTGTTGAGAGTGCTCCATACAGGAGCTGCTTTCCACCTAAACTTGAGAACTACCCAGAGTTCTCTGCTTCTTTTTTGCATAATTTATTCGTAACTCTATGCCTGAAAGGGTACTTCTTTGACTTATACTGGGTGCTCCCTTGTGTCTGGACAAAGCTATACCTCTCTGAAGAGCTCTAATTAGAGCGAAACACTGTGTCAGGGGTTGCTTTTGCTCATTTCAGGTTGGCTTGATTGTTATTTTACCAATTCAAAGCTGTAATCCTGTGCCTGGAGTGGTAATTGCCTTTTGTCATTTTACAGCTCGGCAAGGACAGCACTGTGCTAGTCCTATGCTTAAAGACTTTATCCTTTTCTATCTCGGCGTGGATGGCACTGTGCTAATCCTATGCTTAAAGATTTTGATAGAAAAACAGACATGTGAGGTGAGCAGATCTAGAGTGTCGCTGGTGTTGAGAGTGCTCCATACAGGAGCTGCTTTCCACCTAAACTTGAGAACTACCCAGAGTTCTCTGCTTCTTTTTTGCATAATTTATTCCTCACTCTATGCCTTAAAGGGTATTTCTTTGACTTATACTGGGTGCTCCCTTGTGTCTGGACAAAATTATACCTCTCTGAAGAGCTCTAATTAGAGCGAAACACTGTGTCAGGGGTTGCTTTTGCTCATTTCAGGTTGGGCTTGATTGGTATTTTACCAATTCTAAGCTGTAATTCTGTGCCTGGAGTGGTAATTGGCTTTTGTCATTTTACAGCTCGTCAAGGACAGCACTGTGCTAGTCCTATGCTTAAAGACTTTGCTGTACAAATGGCAAAAGACTTTGGGGCAGATTTATGTTGCCTGGCGCATCCCTGCAATTCAGCAAGGATGCGCCAGGAATGATGCGTCACCCAAGTTTACCCTTGCGCCACACATGATGCGCCGCATTTATAATGCGGCGCATCATGGCGCAGGAATAAACAGATGCGTGACGCATCCAATGGCGTAAGGTTGGCGCAGTGCTTCAGTTGCGTCGCAAGCGCGACGCAACTCCAGCACTGTTCCAACCAACCCTATCCCTAACATGGTGCGTCAAGCCTTACGCCTGCTTCAAGCAGGCGCAGGGTTTTGGCGCATCAGCGTTGGGAAAGTGACTCAGTCAAATCTTATAGATTTGACTGAGTCACTTTTCAGGGGCGTTCCTGCGACGGAACGCCCCCCCCTATGTCGACACGCCCACGTGAAAACTGACGCAGGTTTTACGTGGCGCAGGGCTTTACATCGTGACGCATCTCCATAGATGCGTCACGATGTAAATATGGCGCAACGTGGCGCAGGGTTTACACCGCCGCTGCGTCACAAAAGTGACGCAACGGCGGCGTAAAAGTGGCGCATCTCCGACATAGATCTGCCCCTCCGTCCTTTTCTATCTCGGCGTGGATGGCACTGTGCTAATCCTATGCTTAAAGATTTTGATTCAAAAACAGACATTTAAGGTGAGCAGATCTAGAGTGTCGCTGGTGTTGAGAGTGCTCCATACAGGAGCTGCTTTCCACCTAAACTTGAGAACTACCCAGAGTTCTCTGCTTCTTTTTTGCATAATTCATTAGTCACTCAATGCCTGAAAGGGTATTTCTTTGACTTATACTGGGTGCTCCCTTGTGTCTGGACAAAGCTATACCTCTCTGTAGAGCTCTAATTAGAGCGAAACACTGTGTCAGGGGTTGCTTTTGCTCATTTCAGGTTGGCTTGATTGGTATTTTACCAATTCAAAGCTGTAATTCTGTGCCTGGAGTGGTAATTGGCTTTTGTCATTTTACAGGTCGGCAAGGACATCACTGTGCTAGTCCTATACTTAAAGACTTTGCAGTACAAATGGCAAAAGACTTTGTCCTTTTCTATCTCGGCGTGGATGGCACTGTGCTAATCCTATGCTTAAAGATTTTGATAGAAAAACAGACATTTGAGGTGAGCAGATCTAGAGTGTCGCTGGTGTTGAGAGTGCTCCATACAGGAGCTGCTTTCTACCTAAACTTGAGAACTACCCAGAGTTCTCTGCTTCTTTTTTGCATAATTTATTCGTCACTCTATGCCTGAAAGGGTATTTCTGTGACTTATACTGGGTGCTCCCTTGTGTCTGGACTAAGCTATACCTCTCTGAAGAGCTCTAATTAGAGCGAAACACTGTGTCAGGGGTTGCTTTTGCTCATTTCAGGTTGGCTTGATTGGTATTTTACCAATTCAAAGCTGTAATCCTGTGCCTGGAGTGGTAATTGGCTTTTGTCATTTTACAGCTCGGCAAAGACAGCACTGTGCTAGTCCTATGCTTAAAGACTTTGCTGTACAAATGGCAAAAGACTTTGTCCTTTTCTATCTCGGCGTGGATGGCACTGTGCTAATCCTATGCTTAAAGATTTTGATAGAAAAACAGACATTTGAGGTGAGCAGATCTAGAGTGTCGCTGGTGTTGAGAGTGCTCCATACAGGAGCTGCTTTCCACCTAAACTTGAGAACTACCCAGAGTTCTCTGCTTCTTTTTTGCATAATTTATTCGTCACTCTATGCCTGAAAGGGTATTTCTTTGACTTGTACTGGGTGCTCCCTTGTGTCTGAACAAAGCTATACCTCTCTGAAGAGCTCTAATTAGAGCGAAACACTGTGTCAGGGGTTGCTTTTGCTCATTTCAGGTTGGCTTGATTGGTATTTTACCAATTCAAAGCTGTAATCCTGTGCCTGTAGTGGTAATTGGCTTTTGTCATTTTACAGCTCGGCAAGGACAGCACTGTGCTAGTCCTATGCTTAAAGACTTTGCTGTACAAATGGCAAAAGACTTTGTCCTTTTCTATCTCGGCGTGGATGGCACTGTGCTAATCCTATGCTTAAAGATTTTGATAGAAAAACAGACATTTGAGGTGAGCAGATCTAGAGTGTCGCTGGTGTTGAGAGTGCTCCATACAGGAGCTGCTTTCCACCTAAACTTGAGAACTACCCAGAGTTCTCTGCTTCTTTTTTGCATAATTTATTCGTCACTCTATGCCTGAAAGGGTATTTCTTTGACTTATACTGGGTGCTCCCTTGTGTCTGGACAAAGCTATACCTCTCTGAAGAGCTCTAATTAGAGCGAAACACTGTGTCAGGGGTTGCTTTTGCTCATTTCAGGTTGGCTTGATTGGTATTTTACCAATTCAAAGCTGTAATCCTGTGCCTGGAGTGGTAATTGGCTTTTGTCATTTTACAGCTCGGCAAGGACATCACTGTGCTAGTCCTATACTTAAAGACTTTGCAGTACAAATGGCAAAAGACTTTGTCCTTTTCTATCTCGGCATGGATGGCACTGTGCTAATCCTATGCTTAAAGATTTTGATAGAAAAACAGACATTTGAGGTGAGCAGATCTAGAGTGTCGCTGGTGTTGAGAGTGCTCCATACAGGAGCTGCTTTCTACCTAAACTTGAGAACTACCCAGAGTTCTCTGCTTCTTTTTTGCATAATTTATTCGTCACTCTATGCCTGAAAGGGTATTTCTTTGACTTATACTGGGTGCTCCCTTGTGTCTGGACTAAGCTATACCTCTCTGAAGAGCTCTAATTAGAGCGAAACACTGTGTCAGGGGTTGCTTTTGCTCATTTCAGGTTGGCTTGATTGGTATTTTACCAATTCAAAGCTGTAATCCTGTGCCTGGAGTGGTAATTGGCTTTTGTCTTTTTACAGCTCGGCAAAGACAGCACTGTGCTAGTCCTATGCTTAAAGACTTTGCTGTACAAATGGCAAAAGACTTTGTCCTTTTCTATCTCGGCGTGGATGGCACTGTGCTAATCCTATGCTTAAAGATTTTGATAGAAAAACAGACATTTGAGGTGAGCAGATCTAGAGTGTCGCTGGTGTTGAGAGTGCTCCATACAGGAGCTGCTTTCCACCTAAACTTGAGAACTACCCAGAGTTCTCTGCTTCTTTTTTGCATAATTTATTCGTCACTCTATGCCTTAAAGGGTATTTCTTTGACTTATACTGGGTGCTCCCTTGTGTCTGGACAAAATTATACCTCTCTGAAGAGCTCTAATTAGAGCGAAACACTGTGTCAGGGGTTGCTTTTGCTCATTTCAGGTTGGGCTTGATTGGTATTTTACCAATTCTAAGCTGTAATTCTGTGCCTGGAGTGGTAATTGGCTTTTGTCATTTTACAGCTCGTCAAGGACAGCACTGTGCTAGTCCTATGCTTAAAGACTTTGCTGTACAAATGGCAAAAGACTTTGGGGCAGATTTATGTTGCCTGGCGCATCCCTGCAATTCAGCAAGGATGCGCCAGGAATGATGCGTCACCCAAGTTTACCCTTGCGCCACACATGATGCGCCGCATTTATAATGCGGCGCATCATGGCGCAGGAATAAACAGATGCGTGACGCATCCAATGGCGTAAGGTTGGCGCAGTGCTTCAGTTGCGTCGCAAGCGCGACGCAACTCCAGCACTGTTCCAACCAACCCTATCCCTAACATGGTGCGTCAAGCCTTACGCCTGCTTCAAGCAGGCGCAGGGTTTTGGCGCATCAGCGTTGGGAAAGTGACTCAGTCAAATCTTATAGATTTGACTGAGTCACTTTTCAGGGGCGTTCCTGCGACGGAACGCCCCCCCCTATGTCGACACGCCCACGTGAAAACTGACGCAGGTTTTACGTGGCGCAGGGCTTTACATCGTGACGCATCTCCATAGATGCATCACGATGTAAATATGGCGCAACGTGGCGCAGGGTTTACACCGCCGCTGCGTCACAAAAGTGACGCAACGGCGGCGTAAAAGTGGCGCATCTCCGACATAGATCTGCCCCTCCGTCCTTTTCTATCTCGGCGTGGATGGCACTGTGCTAATCCTATGCTTAAAGATTTTGATTCAAAAACAGACATTTAAGGTGAGCAGATCTAGAGTGTCGCTGGTGTTGAGAGTGCTCCATACAGGAGCTGCTTTCCACCTAAACTTGAGAACTACCCAGAGTTCTCTGCTTCTTTTTTGCATAATTCATTAGTCACTCAATGCCTGAAAGGGTATTTCTTTGACTTATACTGGGTGCTCCCTTGTGTCTGGACAAAGCTATACCTCTCTGTAGAGCTCTAATTAGAGCGAAACACTGTGTCAGGGGTTGCTTTTGCTCATTTCAGGTTGGCGTGATTGGTATTTTACCAATTCAAAGCTGTAATTCTGTGCCTGGAGTGGTAATTGGCTTTTGTCATTTTACAGGTCGGCAAGGACATCACTGTGCTAGTCCTATACTTAAAGACTTTGCAGTACAAATGGCAAAAGACTTTGTCCTTTTCTATCTCGGCGTGGATGGCACTGTGCTAATCCTATGCTTAAAGATTTTGATAGAAAAACAGACATTTGAGGTGAGCAGATCTAGAGTGTCGCTGGTGTTGAGAGTGCTCCATACAGGAGCTGCTTTCTACCTAAACTTGAGAACTACCCAGAGTTCTCTGCTTCTTTTTTGCATAATTTATTCGTCACTCTATGCCTGAAAGGGTATTTCTGTGACTTATACTGGGTGCTCCCTTGTGTCTGGACTAAGCTATACCTCTCTGAAGAGCTCTAATTAGAGCGAAACACTGTGTCAGGGGTTGCTTTTGCTCATTTCAGGTTGGCTTGATTGGTATTTTACCAATTCAAAGCTGTAATTCTGTGCCTGGAGTGGTAATTGGCTTTTGTCATTTTACAGCTCGGCAAAGACAGCACTGTGCTAGTCCTATGCTTAAAGACTTTGCTGTACAAATGGCAAAAGACTTTGTCCTTTTCTATCTCGGCGTGGATGGCACTGTGCTAATCCTATGCTTAAAGATTTTGATAGAAAAACAGACATTTGAGGTGAGCAGATCTAGAGTGTCGCTGGTGTTGAGAGTGCTCCATACAGGAGCTGCTTTCCACCTAAACTTGAGAACTACCCAGAGTTCTCTGCTTCTTTTTTGCATAATTTATTCGTCACTCTATGCCTGAAAGGGTATTTCTTTGACTTGTACTGGGTGCTCCCTTGTGTCTGAACAAAGCTATACCTCTCTGAAGAGCTCTAATTAGAGCGAAACACTGTGTCAGGGGTTGCTTTTGCTCATTTCAGGTTGGCTTGATTGGTATTTTACCAATTCAAAGCTGTAAGCCTGTGCCTGGAGTGGTAATTGGCTTTTGTCATTTTACAGCTCGGCAAGGACAGCACTGTGCTAGTCCTATGCTTAAAGACTTTGCTGTACAAATGGCAAAAGACTTTGTCCTTTTCTATCTCGGCGTGGATGGCACTGTGCTAATCCTATGCTTAAAGATTTTGATAGAAAAACAGACATTTGAGGTGAGCAGATCTAGAGTGTCGCTGGTGTTGAGAGTGCTCCATACAGGAGCTGCTTTCCACCTAAACTTGAGAACTACCCAGAGTTCTCTGCTTCTTTTTTGCATAATTTATTCGTCACTCTATGCCTGAAAGGGTATTTCTTTGACTTATACTGGGTGCTCCCTTGTGTCTGGACAAAGCTATACCTCTCTGAAGAGCTCTAATTAGAGCGAAACACTGTGTCAGGGGTTGCTTTTGCTCATTTCAGGTTGGCTTGATTGGTATTTTACCAATTCAAAGCTGTAATCCTGTGCCTGGAGTGGTAATTGGCTTTTGTCATTTTACAGCTCGGCAAGGACATCACTGTGCTAGTCCTATACTTAAAGACTTTGCAGTACAAATGGCAAAAGACTTTGTCCTTTTCTATCTCGGCATGGATGGCACTGTGCTAATCCTATGCTTAAAGATTTTGATAGAAAAACAGACATTTGAGGTGAGCAGATCTAGAGTGTCGCTGGTGTTGAGAGTGCTCCATACAGGAGCTGCTTTCTACCTAAACTTGAGAACTACCCAGAGTTCTCTGCTTCTTTTTTGCATAATTTATTCGTCACTCTATGCCTGAAAGGGTATTTCTTTGACTTATACTGGGTGCTCCCTTGTGTCTGGACTAAGCTATACCTCTCTGAAGAGCTCTAATTAGAGCGAAACACTGTGTCAGGGGTTGCTTTTGCTCATTTCAGGTTGGCTTGATTGGTATTTTACCAATTCAAAGCTGTAATCCTGTGCCTGGAGTGGTAATTGGCTTTTGTCTTTTTACAGCTCGGCAAAGACAGCACTGTGCTAGTCCTATGCTTAAAGACTTTGCTGTACAAATGGCAAAAGACTTTGTCCTTTTCTATCTCGGCGTGGATGGCACTGTGCTAATCCTATGCTTAAAGATTTTGATAGAAAAACAGACATTTGAGGTGAGCAGATCTAGAGTGTCGCTGGTGTTGAGAGTGCTCCATACAGGAGCTGCTTTCCACCTAAACTTGAGAACTACCCAGAGTTCTCTGCTTCTTTTTTGCATAATTTCTTCGTCACTCTATGCCTGAAAGGGTATTTCTTTGACTTATACTGGGTGCTCCCTTGTGTCTGGACAAAGCTATACCTCTCTGAAGAGCTCTAATTAGAGCGAAACACTGTGTCAGGGGTTGCTTTTGCTCATTTCAGGTTGGCTTGATTGGTATTTTACCAATTCAAAGCTGTAATCCTGTGCCTGGAGTGGTAATTGGCTTTTGTCATTTTGCAGCTCGGCAAGGACAGCACTGTGCTAGTCCTATGCTTAAAGACTTTGCTGTACAAATGGCAAAAGACTTTGTCCTTTTCTATCTCGGCGTGGATGGCACTGTGCTAATCCTATGCTTAAAGATTTTGATAGAAAAACAGACATTTGAGGTGAGCAGATCTAGAGTGTCGCTGGTGTTGAGAGTGCTCCATACAGGAGCTGCTTTCCACCTAAACTTGAGAACTACCCAGAGTTCTCTGCTTCTTTTTTGCATAATTTATTCGTCACTCTATGCCTGAAAGGGTATTTCTTTGACTTATACTGGGTGCTCCCTTGTGTCTGGACAAAGCTATACCTCTCTGAAGAGCTCTAATTAGAGCGAAACACTGTGTCAGGGGTTGCTTTTGCTCATTTCAGGTTGGCTTGATTGGTATTTTACCAATTCAAAGCTGTAATCCCGTGCCTGGAGTGGTAATTGGCTTTTGTCATTTTACAGCTCGGCAAGGACAGCACTGTGCTAGTCCTATGCTTAAAGACTTTGCTGTACAAACGGCAAAAGACTTTGTCCTTTTCTATCTCGGCACGGATGGCACTGTGCTAATCCTATGCTTAAAGATTTTGATAGAAAAACAGACATTTGAGGTGAGCAGATCTAGAGTGTCGCTGGTGTTGAGAGTGCTCCATACAGGAGCTGCTTTCCACCTAAACTTGAGAACTACCCAGAGTTCTCTGCTTCTTTTTTGCATAATTTATTCGTCACTCTATGCCTGAAAGGGTATTTCTTTGACTTATACTGGGTGCTCCCTTGTATCTGGACAAAGCTATACCTCTCTGAAGAGCTCTAATTAGAGCGAAACACTGTGTCAGGGGTTGCTTTTGCTCATTTCAGGTTGGCTTGATTGGTATTTTACCAATTCAAAGCTGTAATCCTGTGCCTGGAGTGGTAATTGGCTTTTGTCATTTTACAGCTCGGCAAGGACAGCACTGTGCTAGTCCTATGCTTAAAGACTTTGCTGTACAAATGGCAAAATACTTTGTCCTTTTCTATCTCGGCGTGGATGCCACTGTGCTAATCCTATGCTTAAAGATTTTGATAGAAAAACAGACATTTGAGGTGAGCAGATTTAGAGTGTCGCTGGTGTTGAGAGTGCTCCATACAGGAGCTGCTTTCCACCTAAACTTGAGAACTACCCAGAGTTCTCTGCTTCTTTTTTGCATAATTTATTCGTCACTCTATGCCTGAAAGGGTATTTCTTTGACTTATACTGGGTGCTCCCTTGTGTCTGGACAAAGCTATACCTCTCTGAAGAGCTCTAATTAGAGCGAAACACTGTGTCAGGGGTTGCTTTTGCTCATTTCAGGTTGGCTTGATTGGTATTTTACCAATTCAAAGCTGTAATCCTGTGCCTGGAGTGGTAATTGGCTTTTGTCATTTTACAGCTCGGCAAGGACAGCACTGTGCTAGTCCTATGCTTAAAGACTTTGCTGTACAAATGGCAAAAGACTTTGTCCTTTTCTATCTCGGCGTGGATGGCACTGTGCTAATCCTATGCTTAAAGATTTTGATAGAAAAACAGACATTTGAGGTGAGCAGATCTAGAGTGTCGCTGGTGTTGAGAGTGCTCCATACAGGAGCTGCTTTCCACCTAAACTTGAGAACTACCCAGAGTTCTCTGCTTCTTTTTTCATAATTTATTCGTCACTCTATGCCTGAAAGGGTATTTCTTTGACTTATACTGGGTGCTCCCTTGTGTCTGGACAAAGCTATACCTCTCTGAAGAGCTCTAATTAGAGCGAAACACTGTGTCAGGGGTTGCTTTTGCTCATTTCAGGTTGGCTTGATTGGTATTTTACCAATTCAAAGCTGTAATCCTGTGCCTGGAGTGGTAATTGGCTTTTGTCATTTTACAGCTCGCCAAGGACATCACTGTGCTAGTCCTATACTTAAAGACTTTGCAGTACAAATGGCAAAAGACTTTGTCCTTTTCTATCTCGGCGTGGATGGCACTGTGCTAATCCTATGCTTAAAGATTTTGATAGAAAAACAGACATTTGAGGTGAGCAGATCTAGAGTGTCGCTGGTGTTGAGAGTGCTCCATACAGGAGCTGCTTTCTACCTAAACTTGAGAACTACCCAGAGTTCTCTGCTTCTTTTTTGCATAGTTTATTCGTCACTCTATGCCTGAAAGGGTATTTCTTTGACTTATACTGGGTGCTCCCTTGTGTCTGGACTAAGCTATACCTCTCTGAAGAGCTCTAATTAGAGCGAAACACTGTGTCAGGGGTTGCTTTTGCTCATTTCAGGTTGGCTTGATTGGTATTTTACCAATTCAAAGCTGTAATCCTGTGCCTGGAGTGGTAATTGGCTTTTGTCATTTTACAGCTCGGCAAAGACAGCACTGTGCTAGTCCTATGCTTAAAGACTTTGCTGTACAAATGGCAAAAGACTTTGTCCTTTTCTATCTCGGCGTGGATGGCACTGTGCTAATCCTATGCTTAAAGATTTTGATAGAAAAACAGACATTTGAGGTGAGCAGATCTAGAGTGTCGCTGGTGTTGAGAGTGCTCCACATAGGAGCTGTTTTCCACCTAAACTTGAGAACTACCCAGAGTTCTCTGCTTCTTTTTTGCATAATTTATTCGTCACTCTATGCCTGAAAGGGTATTTCTTTGACTTATACTGGGTGCTCCCTTGTGTCTGGACAAAGCTATACCTCTCTGAAGAGCTCTAATCAGAGCGAAACACTGTGTCAGGGGTTGCTTTTGCTCATTTCAGGTTGGCTTGATTGGTATTTTACCAATTCAAAGCTGTAATCCTGTGCCTGGAGTGGTAATTGGCTTTTGTCATTTTACAGCTCGGCAAGGACAGCACTGTGCTAGTCCTATGCTTAAAGACTTTGCTGTACAAATGGCAAAAGACTTTGTCCTTTTCTATCTCGGCGTGGATGGCACTGTGCTAATCCTATGCTTAAAGATTTTGATAGAAAAACAGACATTTGAGGTGAGCAGATCTAGAGTGTCGCTGCTGTTGAGAGTGCTCCATACAGGAGCGGCTTTCCACCTAAACTTGAGAACTACCCAGAGTTCTCTGCTTCTTTTTTGCATAATTTATTCGTCACTCTATGCCTGAAAGGGTATTTCTTTGACTTATACTGGGTGCTCCCTTGTGTCTGGACAAAGCTATACCTCTCTGAAGAGCTCTAATTAGAGCGAAACACTGTGTCAGGGGTTGCTTTTGCTCATTTCAGGTTGGCTTGATTGGTATTTTACCAATTCAAAGCTGTAATCCTGTGCCTGGAGTGGTAATTGGCTTTTGTCATTTTACAGCTCGGCAAGGACATCACTGTGCTAGTCCTATACTTAAAGACTTTGCAGTACAAATGGCAAAAGACTTTGTCCTTTTCTATCTCGGCATGGATGGCACTGTGCTAATCCTATGCTTAAAGATTTTGATAGAAAAACAGACATTTGAGGTGAGCAGATCTAGAGTGTCGCTGGTGTTGAGAGTGCTCCATACAGGAGCTGCTTTCTACCTAAACTTGAGAACTACCCAGAGTTCTCTGCTTCTTTTTTGCATAATTTATTCGTCACTCTATGCCTGAAAGGCTATTTCTTTGACTTATACTGGGTGCTCCCTTGTGTCTGGACTAAGCTATACCTCTCTGAAGAGCTCTAATTAGAGCGAAACACTGTGTCAGGGGTTGCTTTTGCTCATTTCAGGTTGGCTTGATTGGTATTTTACCAATTCAAAGCTGTAATCCTGTGCTTGGAGTGGTAATTGGCTTTTGTCATTTTACAGCTCGGCAAAGACAGCACTGTGCTAGTCCTATGCTTAAAGACTTTGCTGTACAGATGGCAAAAGACTTTGTCCTTTTCTATCTCGGCGTGGATGGCACTGTGCTAATCCTATGCTTAAAGATTTTGATAGAAAAACAGACATTTGAGGTGAGCAGATCTAGAGTGTCGCTGGTGTTGAGAGTGCTCCATACAGGAGCTGTTTTCCACCTAAACTTGAGAACTACCCAGAGTTCTCTGCTTCTTTTTTGCATAATTTCTTCGTCACTCTATGCCTGAAAGGGTATTTCTTTGACTTATACTGGGTGCTCCCTTGTGTCTGGACAAAGCTATACCTCTCTGAAGAGCTCTAATTAGAGCGAAACACTGTGTCAGGGGTTGCTTTTGCTCATTTCAGGTTGGCTTGATTGGTATTTTACCAATTCAAAGCTGTAATCCTGTGCCTGGAGTGGTAATTGGCTTTTGTCATTTTACAGCTCGGCAAGGACAGCACTGTGCTAGTCCTATGCTTAAAGACTTTGCTGTACAAATGGCAAAAGACTTTGTCCTTTTCTATCTCGGCGTGGATGGCACTGTGCTAATCCTATGCTTAAAGATTTTGATAGAAAAACAGACATTTGAGGTGAGCAGATCTAGAGTGTCGCTGGTGTTGAGAGTGCTCCATACAGGAGCTGCTTTCCACCTAAACTTGAGAACTACCCAGAGTTCTCTGCTTCTTTTTTGCATAATTTATTCGTCACTCTATGCCTGAAAGGGTATTTCTTTGACTTATACTGGGTGCTCCCTTGTGTCTGGACAAAGCTATACCTCTCTGAAGAGCTCTAATTAGAGCGAAACACTGTGTCAGGGGTTGCTTTTGCTCATTTCAGGTTGGCTTGATTGGTATTTTACCAATTCAAAGCTGTAATCCCGTGCCGGGAGTGGTAATTGGCTTTTGTCATTTTACAGCTCGGCAAGGAGAGCACTGTGCTAGTCCTATGCTTAAAGACTTTGCTGTACAAATGGCAAAAGACTTTGTCCTTTTCTATCTCGGCACGGATGGCACTGTGCTAATCCTATGCTTAAAGATTTTGATAGAAAAACAGACATTTGAGGTGAGCAGATCTAGAGTGTCGCTGGTGTTGAGAGTGCTCCATACAGGAGCTGCTTTCCACCTAAACTTGAGAACTACCCAGAGTTCTCTGCTTCTTTTTTGCATAATTTATTCGTCACTCTATGCCTGAAAGGGTATTTCTTTGACTTATACTGGGTGCTCCCTTGTGTCTGGACAAAGCTAAACCTCTCTGAAGAGCTCTAATTAGAGTGAAACACTGTGTCAGGGGTTGCTTTTGCTCATTTCAGGTTGGCTTGATTGGTATTTTACCAATTCAAAGCTGTAATCCTGTGCCTGGAGTGGTAATTGGCTTTTGTCATTTTACAGCTCGGCAAGGACAGCACTGTGCTAGTCCTATGCTTAAAGACTTTGCTGTACAAATGGCAAAATACTTTGTCCTTTTCTATCTCGGCGTGGATGGCACTGTGCTAATCCTATGCTTAAAGATTTTGATAGAAAAACAGACATTTGAGGTGAGCAGATTTAGAGTGTCGCTGGTGTTGAGAGTGCTCCATACAGGAGCTGCTTTCCACCTAAACTTGAGAACTACCCAGAGTTCTCTGCTTCTTTTTTGCATAATTTATTCGTCACTCTATGCCTGAAAGGGTATTTCTTTGACTTATACTGGGTGCTCCCTTGTGTCTGGACAAAGCTATACCTCTCTGAAGAGCTCTAATTAGAGCGAAACACTGTGTCAGGGGTTGCTTTTGCTCATTTCAGGTTGGCTTGATTGGTATTTTACCAATTCAAAGCTGTAATCCTGTGCCTGGAGTGGTAATTGGCTTTTGTCATTTTACAGCTCGGCAAGGACAGCACTGTGCTAGTTCTATGCTTAAAGACTTTGCTGTACAAATGGCAAAAGACTTTGTCCTTTTCTATCTCGGCGTGGATGGCACTGTGCTAATCCTATGCTTAAAGATTTTGATAGAAAAACAGACATTTGAGGTGAGCAGATCTAGAGTGTCGCTGGTGTTGAGAGTGCTCCATACAGGAGCTGCTTTCCACCTAAACTTGAGAACTACCCAGAGTTCTCTGCTTCTTTTTTCATAATTTATTCGTCACTCTATGCCTGAAAGGGTATTTCTTTGACTTATACTGGGTGCTCCCTTGTGTCTGGACAAAGCTATACCTCTCTGAAGAGCTCTAATTAGAGCGAAACACTGTGTCAGGGGTTGCTTTTGCTCATTTCAGGTTGGCTTGATTGGTATTTTACCAATTCAAAGCTGTAATCCTGTGCCTGGAGTGGTAATTGGCTTTTGTCATTTTACAGCTCGCCAAGGACATCACTGTGCTAGTCCTATACTTAAAGACTTTGCAGTACAAATGGCAAAAGACTTTGTCCTTTTCTATCTCGGCGTGGATGGCACTGTGCTAATCCTATGCTTAAAGATTTTGATAGAAAAACAGACATTTGAGGTGAGCAGATCTAGAGTGTCGCTGGTGTTGAGAGTGCTCCATACAGGAGCTGCTTTCTACCTAAACTTGAGAACTACCCAGAGTTCTCTGCTTCTTTTTTGCATAATTTATTCGTCACTCTATGCCTGAAAGGGTATTTCTTTGACTTATACTGGGTGCTCCCTTGTGTCTGGACTAAGCTATACCTCTCTGAAGAGCTCTAATTAGAGCGAAACACTGTGTCAGGGGTTGCTTTTGCTCATTTCAGGTTGGCTTGATTGGTATTTTACCAATTCAAAGCTGTAATCCTGTGCCTGGAGTGGTAATTGGCTTTTGTCATTTTACAGCTCGGCAAAGACAGCACTGTGCTAGTCCTATGCTTAAAGACTTTGCTGTACAAATGGCAAAAGACTTTGTCCTTTTCTATCTCGGCGTGGATGGCACTGTGCTAATCCTATGCTTAAAGATTTTGATAGAAAAACAGACATTTGAGGTGAGCAGATCTAGAGTGTCGCTGGTGTTGAGAGTGCTCCACATAGGAGCTGTTTTCCACCTAAACTTGAGAACTACCCAGAGTTCTCTGCTTCTTTTTTGCATAATTTATTCGTCACTCTATGCCTGAAAGGGTATTTCTTTGACTTATACTGGGTGCTCCCTTGTGTCTGGACAAAGCTATACCTCTCTGAAGAGCTCTAATCAGAGCGAAACACTGTGTCAGGGGTTGCTTTTGCTCATTTCAGGTTGGCTTGATTGGTATTTTACCAATTCAAAGCTGTAATTCTGTGCCTGGAGTGGTAATTGGCTTTTGTCATTTTACAGCTCGGCAAGGACAGCACTGTGCTAGTCCTATGCTTAAAGACTTTGCTGTACAAATGGCAAAAGACTTTGTCCTTTTCTATCTCGGCGTGGATGGCACTGTGCTAATCCTATGCTTAAAGATTTTGATAGAAAAACAGACATTTGAGGTGAGCAGATCTAGAGTGTCGCTGGTGTTGAGAGTGCTCCATACAGGATCTGCTTTCCACCTAAACTTGAAAACTACCCAGAGTTCTCTGCTTCTTTTTTGCATAATTTATTCGTCACTCTATGCCTGAAAGGGTATTTCTTTGACTTATACTGGGTGCTCCCTTGTGTCTGGACAAAGCTATACCTCTCTGAAGAGCTCTAATTAGAGCGAAACACTGTGTCAGGGGTTGCTTTTGCTCATTTCAGGTTGGCTTGATTGGTATTTTACCAATTCAAAGCTGTAATCCCGTGCCTGGAGTGGTAATTGGCTTTTGTCATTTTACAGCTTGGCAAGGACAGCACTGTGCTAGTCCTATGCTTAAAGACTTTGCTGTACAAATGGCAAAAGACTTTGTCCTTTTCTATCTCGGCGCGGATGGCACTGTGCTAATCCTATGCTTAAAGATTTTGATAGAAAAACAGACATTTGAGGTGAGCAGATCTAGAGTGTCGCTGGTGTTGAGAGTGCTCCATACAGGAGCTGCTTTCCACCTAAACTTGAGAACTACCCAGAGTTCTCTGCTTCTTTTTTGCATAATTTATTCGTCACTCTATGCCTGAAAGGGTATTTCTTTGACTTATACTGGGTGCTCCCTTGTGTCTGGACAAAGCTATACCTCTCTGAAGAGCTCTAATTAGAGCGAAACACTGTGTCAGGGGTTGCTTTTGCTCATTTCAGGTTGGCTTGATTGGTATTTTACCAATTCAAAGCTGTAATCCTGTGCCTGGAGTGGTAATTGGCTTCTGTCATTTTACAGCTCGGCAAGGACAGCACTGTGCTAGTCCTATGCTTAAAGACTTTGCAGTACAAATGGCAAAATACTTTGTCCTTTTCTATCTCGGCGTGGATGGCACTGTGCTAATCCTATGCTTAAAGATTTTGATAGAAAAACAGACATTTGAGGTAAGCAGATCTAGAGTGTCGCTGGTGTTGAGAGTGCTCCATACAGGAGCTGCTTTCCACCTAAACTTGAGAACTACCCAGAGTTCTCTGCTTCTTTTTTGCATTATTTATACGTCACTCTATGCCTGAAAGGGTATTTCTTTGACTTATACTGGGTGCTCCCTTGTGTCTGGACAAAGCTATACCTCTCTGAAGAGCTCTAATTAGAGCGAAACACTGTGTCAGGGGTTGCTTTTGCTCATTTCAGGTTGGCTTGATTGGTATTTTACCAATTCAAAGCTGTAATCCTGTTCCTGGAGTGGTAATTGGCTTTTGTCATTTTACAGCTCGGCAAGGACAGCACTGTGCTAGTCCTATGCTTAAAGACTTTGCTGTACAAATGGCAAAAGACTTTGTCCTTTTCTATCTCGGCGTGGATGGCACTGTGCTAATCCTATGCTTAAAGATTCTGATAGAAAAACAGACATTTGAGGTGAGCAGATCTAGAGTGTCGCTGGTGTTGAGAGTGCTCCATACAGGAGCTGCTTTCCACCTAAACTTGAGAACTACCCAGAGTTCTCTGCTTCTTTTTTGCATAATTTATTCGTCACTCTATGCCTGAAAGGGTATTTCTTTGACTTATACTGGGTGCTCCCTTGTGTCTGGACAAAGCTATACCTCTCTGAAGAGCTCTAATTAGAGCGAAACACTGTGTCAGGGGTTGCTTTTGCTCATTTCAGGTTGGATTGATTGGTATTTTACCAATTCAAAGCTGTAATCCCGTGCCTGGAGTGGTAATTGGCTTTTGTCATTTTACAGCACGGCAAGGACAGCACTGTGCTAGTCCTATGCTTAAAGACTTTGCTGTACAAATGGCAAAAGACTTTGTCCTTTTCTATCTCGGCGCGGATGGCACTGTGCTAATCCTATGCTTAAAGATTTTGATAGAAAAACAGACATTTGAGGTGAGCAGATCTAGAGTGTCGCTGGTGTTGAGAGTGCTCCATACAGGAGCTGCTTTCCACCTAAACTTGAGAACTACCCAGAGTTCTCTGCTTCTTTTTGCATAATTTATTCGTCACTCTATGCCTGAAAGGGTATTTCTTTGACTTATACTGGGTGCTCCCTTGTGTCTGGACAAAGCTATACCTCTCTGAAGAGCTCTAATTAGAGCGAAACACTGTGTCAGGGGTTGCTTTTGCTCATTTCAGGTTGGATTGATTGGTATTTTACCAATTCAAAGCTGTAATCCCGTGCCTGGAGTGGTAATTGGCTTTTGTCATTTTACAGCTCGGCAAGGACAGCACTGTGCTAGTCCTATGCTTAAAGACTTTGCTGTACAAATGGCAAAAGACTTTGTCCTTTTCTATCTCGGCGCGGATGGCACTGTGCTAATCCTATGCTTAAAGATTTTGATAGAAAAACAGACATTTGAGGTGAGCAGATCTAGAGTGTCGCTGGTGTTGAGAGTGCTCCATACAGGAGCTGCTTTCCACCTAAACTTGAGAACTACCCAGAGTTCTCTGCTTCTTTTTGCATAATTTATTCGTCACTCTATGCCTGAAAGGGTATTTCTTTGACTTATACTGGGTGCTCCCTTGTGTCTGGACAAAGCTATACCTCTCTGAAGAGCTCTAATTAGAGCGAAACACTGTGTCAGGGGTTGCTTTTGCTCATTTCAGGTTGGCTTGATTGGTATTTTACCAATTCAAAGCTGTAATCCTGTGCCTGGAGTGGTAATTGGCTTTTGTCATTTTACAGCTCGGCAAGGACAGCACTGTGCTAGTCCTATGCTTAAAGACTTTGCTGTACAAATGGCAAAGTACTTTGTCCTTTTCTATCTCGGCGTGGATGGCACTGTGCTAATCCTATGCTTAAAGATTTTGATAGAAAAACAGACATTTGAGGTGAGCAGATCTAGAGAGTCGCTGGTGTTGAGAGTGCTCCATACAGGAGCTGCTTTCCACCTAAACTTGAGAACTACCCAGAGTTCTCTGCTTCTTTTTTGCCTAATTTATTCGTCACTCTCTGCCTGAAAGGGTATTTCTTTGACTTATACTGGGTGCTCCCTTGTGTCTGGACAAAGCTATACCTCTCTGAGGAGCTCTAATTAGAGCGAAACACTGTGTCAGGGGTTGCTTTTGCTCATTTCAGGTTGGCTTGATTGGTATTTTACCAATTCAATGCTGTAATCCTGTGCCTGGAGTGGTAATTGGCTTTTGTCATTTTACAGCTCGGCAAGGACAGCACTGTGCTAGTCCTATGCTTAAAGACTTTGCTGTACAAATGGCAAAAGACTTTGTCCTTTTCTATCTCGGCGTGGATGGCACTGTGCTAATCCTATGCTTAAAGATTTTGATAGAAAAACAGACATTTGAGGTGAGCAGATCTAGAGTGTCGCTGGTGTTGAGAGTGCTCCATACAGGAGCTGCTTTCCACCTAAACTTGAGAACTACCCAGAGTTCTCTGCTTCTTTTTTGCATAATTTATTCGTCACTCTATGCCTGAAAGGGTATTTCATTGACTTATACTGGGTGCTCCCTTGTGTCTGGACAAAGCTATACCTCTCTGAAGAGCTCTAATTAGAGCGAAACACTGTGTCAGGGGTTGCTTTTGTTCATTTCAGGTTGGCTTGATTGGTATTTTACCAATTCAAAGCTGTAATTCTGTGCCTGGAGTGGTAATTGGCTTTTGTCATTTTACAGCTCGGCAAAGACAGCACTGTGCTAGTCCTATGCTTAAAGACTTTATCCTTTTCTATCTCGGCGTGGATGGCACTGTGCTAATCCTATGCTTAAAGATTTTGATAGAAAAACAGACATTTGAGGTGAGCAGATCTAGAGTGTCGCTGGTGTTGAGAGTGCTCCATACAGGAGCTGCTTTCCACCTAAACTTGAGAACTACCCAGAGTTCTCTGCTTCTTTTTTGCATAATTTATTCGTCACTCTATGCCTTAAAGGGTATTTCTTTGACTTATACTGGGTGCTCCCTTGTGTCTGGACAAAATTATACCTCTCTGAAGAGCTCTAATTAGAGCGAAACACTGTGTCAGGGGTTGCTTTTGCTCATTTCAGGTTGGGCTTGATTGGTATTTTACCAATTCAAAGCTGTAATTCTGTGCCTGGAGTGGTAATTGGCTTTTGTCATTTTACAGCTCGTCAAGGACAGCACTGTGCTAGTCCTATGCTTAAAGACTTTGCTGTACAAATGGCAAAAGACTTTGGGGCAGATTTATGTTGCCTGGCGCATCCCTGCAAATCAGCAAGGATGCGCCAGGAATGATGCGTCACCCAAGTTTACCCTTGCGCCACACATGATGCGCCGCATTTATAATGCGGCGCATCATGGCGCAGGAATAAACAGATGCGTGACGCATCCAATGGCGTAAGGTTGGCGCAGTGCTTCAGTTGCGTCGCAAGCGCGACGCAACTCCAGCACTGTTCCAACCAACCCTATCCCTAACATGGTGCGTCATGCCTTACGCCTGCTTCAAGCAGGCGCAGGGTTTTGGCGCATCAGCGTTGGGAAAGTGACTCAGTCAAATCTTATAGATTTGACTGAGTCACTTTTCAGGGGCGTTCCTGCGACGGAACGCCCCCCCCTATGTCGACACGCCCACGTGAAAACTGACACAGGTTTTACGTGGCGCAGGGCTTTACATCGTGACGCATCTCCATAGATGCGTCACGATGTAAATATGGCGCAACGTGGCGCAGGGTTTACACCGCCGCTGCGTCACAAAAGTGACGCAACGGCGGCGTAAAAGTGGCGCATCTCCGACATAGATCTGCCCCTCCGTCCTTTTCTATCTCGGCGTGGATGGCACTGTGCTAATCCTATGCTTAAAGATTTTGATTCAAAAACAGACATTTAAGGTGAGCAGATCTAGAGTGTCGCTGGTGTTGAGAGTGCTCCATACAGGAGCTGCTTTCCACCTAAACTTGAGAACTACCCAGAGTTCTCTGCTTCTTTTTTGCATAATTTATACGTCACTCTATGCCTGAAAGGGTATTTCTTTGACTTATACTGGGTGCTCCCTTGTGTCTGGACAAAGCTATACCTCTCTGAAGAGCTCTAATTAGAGCGAAACACTGTGTCAGGGGTTGCTTTTGCTCATTTCAGGTTGGCTTGATTGGTATTTTACCAATTCAAAGCTGTAATCCTGTTCCTGGAGTGGTAATTGGCTTTTGTCATTTTACAGCTCGGCAAGGACAGCACTGTGCTAGTCCTATGCTTAAAGACTTTGCTGTACAAATGGCAAAAGACTTTGTCCTTTTCTATCTCGGCGTGGATGGCACTGTGCTAATCCTATGCTTAAAGATTCTGATAGAAAAACAGACATTTGAGGTGAGCAGATCTAGAGTGTCGCTGGTGTTGAGAGTGCTCCATACAGGAGCTGCTTTCCACCTAAACTTGAGAACTACCCAGAGTTCTCTGCTTCTTTTTTGCATAATTTATTCGTCACTCTATGCCTGAAAGGGTATTTCTTTGACTTATACTGGGTGCTCCCTTGTGTCTGGACAAAGCTATACCTCTCTGAAGAGCTCTAATTAGAGCGAAACACTGTGTCAGGGGTTGCTTTTGCTCATTTCAGGTTGGATTGATTGGTATTTTACCAATTCAAAGCTGTAATCCCGTGCCTGGAGTGGTAATTGGCTTTTGTCATTTTACAGCTCGGCAAGGACAGCACTGTGCTAGTCCTATGCTTAAAGACTTTGCTGTACAAATGGCAAAAGACTTTGTCCTTTTCTATCTCGGCGCGGATGGCACTGTGCTAATCCTATGCTTAAAGATTTTGATAGAAAAACAGACATTTGAGGTGAGCAGATCTAGAGTGTCGCTGGTGTTGAGAGTGCTCCATACAGGAGCTGCTTTCCACCTAAACTTGAGAACTACCCAGAGTTCTCTGCTTCTTTTTGCATAATTTATTCGTCACTCTATGCCTGAAAGGGTATTTCTTTGACTTATACTGGGTGCTCCCTTGTGTCTGGACAAAGCTATACCTCTCTGAAGAGCTCTAATTAGAGCGAAACACTGTGTCAGGGGTTGCTTTTGCTCATTTCAGGTTGGATTGATTGGTATTTTACCAATTCAAAGCTGTAATCCCGTGCCTGGAGTGGTAATTGGCTTTTGTCATTTTACAGCTCGGCAAGGACAGCACTGTGCTAGTCCTATGCTTAAAGACTTTGCTGTACGAATGGCAAAAGACTTTGTCCTTTTCTATCTCGGTGCGGATGGCACTGTGCTAATCCTATGCTTAAAGATTTTGATAGAAAAACAGACATTTGAGGTGAGCAGATCTAGAGTGTCGCTGGTGTTGAGAGTGCTCCATACAGGAGCTGCTTTCCACCTAAACTTGAGAACTACCCAGAGTTCTCTGCTTCTTTTTGCATAATTTATTCGTCACTCTATGCCTGAAAGGGTATTTCTTTGACTTATACTGGGTGCTCCCTTGTGTCTGGACAAAGCTATACCTCTCTGAAGAGCTCTAATTAGAGCGAAACACTGTGTCAGGGGTTGCTTTTGCTCATTTCAGGTTGGCTTGATTGGTATTTTACCAATTCAAAGCTGTAATCCTGTGCCTGGAGTGGTAATTGGCTTTTGTCATTTTACAGCTCGGCAAGGACAGCACTGTGCTAGTCCTATGCTTAAAGACTTTGCTGTACAAATGGCAAAGTACTTTGTCCTTTTCTATCTCGGCGTGGATGGCACTGTGCTAATCCTATGCTTAAAGATTTTGATAGAAAAACAGACATTTGAGGTGAGCAGATCTAGAGAGTCGCTGGTGTTGAGAGTGCTCCATACAGGAGCTGCTTTCCACCTAAACTTGAGAACTACCCAGAGTTCTCTGCTTCTTTTTTGCCTAATTTATTCGTCACTCTCTGCCTGAAAGGGTATTTCTTTGACTTATACTGGGTGCTCCCTTGTGTCTGGACAAAGCTATACCTCTCTGAGGAGCTCTAATTAGAGCGAAACACTGTGTCAGGGGTTGCTTTTGCTCATTTCAGGTTGGCTTGATTGGTATTTTACCAATTCAATGCTGTAATCCTGTGCCTGGTGTGGCAATTGGCTTTTGTCATTTTACAGCTCGGCAAGGACAGCACTGTGCTAGTCCTATGCTTAAAGACTTTGCTGTACAAATGGCAAAAGACTTTGTCCTTTTCTATCTCGGCGTGGATGGCACTGTGCTAATCCTATGCTTAAAGATTTTGATAGAAAAACAGACATTTGAGGTGAGCAGATCTAGAGTGTCGCTGGTGTTGAGAGTGCTCCATACAGGAGCTGCTTTCCACCTAAACTTGAGAACTACCCAGAGTTCTCTGCTTCTTTTTTGCATAATTTATTCGTCACTCTATGCCTGAAAGGGTATTTCATTGACTTATACTGGGTGCTCCCTTGTGTCTGGACAAAGCTATACCTCTCTGAAGAGCTCTAATTAGAGCGAAACACTGTGTCAGGGGTTGCTTTTGTTCATTTCAGGTTGGCTTGATTGGTAATTTACCAATTCAAAGCTGTAATTCTGTGCCTGGAGTGGTAATTGGCTTTTGTCATTTTACAGCTCGGCAAAGACAGCACTGTGCTAGTCCTATGCTTAAAGACTTTATCCTTTTCTATCTCGGCGTGGATGGCACTGTGCTAATCCTATGCTTAAAGATTTTGATAGAAAAACAGACATTTGAGGTGAGCAGATCTAGAGTGTCGCTGGTGTTGAGAGTGCTCCATACAGGAGCTGCTTTCCACCTAAACTTGAGAACTACCCAGAGTTCTCTGCTTCTTTTTTGCATAATTTATTCGTCACTCTATGCCTTAAAGGGTATTTCTTTGACTTATACTGGGTGCTCCCTTGTGTCTGGACAAAATTATACCTCTCTGAAGAGCTCTAATTAGAGCGAAACACTGTGTCAGGGGTTGCTTTTGCTCATTTCAGGTTGGGCTTGATTGGTATTTTACCAATTCAAAGCTGTAATTCTGTGCCTGGAGTGGTAATTGGCTTTTGTCATTTTACAGCTCGTCAAGGACAGCACTGTGCTAGTCCTATGCTTAAAGACTTTGCTGTACAAATGGCAAAAGACTTTGGGGCAGATTTATGTTGCCTGGCGCATCCCTGCAAATCAGCAAGGATGCGCCAGGAATGATGCGTCACCCAAGTTTACCCTTGCGCCACACATGATGCGCCGCATTTATAATGCGGCGCATCATGGCGCAGGAATAAACAGATGCGTGACGCATCCAATGGCGTAAGGTTGGCGCAGTGCTTCAGTTGCGTCGCAAGCGCGACGCAACTCCAGCACTGTTCCAACCAACCCTATCCCTAACATGGTGCGTCAAGCCTTACGCCTGCTTCTAGCAGGCGCAGGGTTTTGGCGCATCAGCGTTGGGAAAGTGACTCAGTCAAATCTTATAGATTTGACTGAGTCACTTTTCAGGGGCGTTCCTGCGACGGAACGCCCCCCCCTATGTCGACACGCCCACGTGAAAACTGACACAGGTTTTACGTGGCGCAGGGCTTTACATCGTGACGCATCTCCATAGATGCGTCACGATGTATATATGGCGCAACGTGGCGCAGGGTTTACACCGCCGCTGCGTCACAAAAGTGACGCAACGGCGGCGTAAAAGTGGCGCATCTCCGACATAGATCTGCCCCTCCGTCCTTTTCTATCTCGGCGTGGATGGCACTGTGCTAATCCTATGCTTAAAGATTTTGATTCAAAAACAGACATTTAAGGTGAGCAGATCTAGAGTGTCGCTGGTGTTGAGAGTGCTCCATACAGGAGCTGCTTTCCACCTAAACTTGAGAACTACCCAGAGTTCTCTGCTTCTTTTTTGCATAATTCATTAGTCACTCAATGCCTGAAAGGGTATTTCTTTGACTTATACTGGGTGCTCCCTTGTGTCTGGACAAAGCTATACCTCTCTGAAGAGCTCTAATTAGAGCGAAACACTGTGTCAGGGGTTGCTTTTGCTCATTTCAGGTTGGCTTGATTGGTATTTTACCAATTCAAAGCTGTAATTCTGTGCCTGGAGTGGTAATTGGCTTTTGTCATTTTACAGCTCGGCAAGGACATCACTGTGCTAGTCCTATACTTAAAGACTTTGCAGTACAAATGGCAAGAGACTTTGTCCTTTTCTATCTCGGTGTGGATGGCACTGTGCTAATCCTATGCTTAAAGATTTTGATAGAAAAACAGACATTTGAGGTGAGCAGATCTAGAGTGTCGCTGGTGTTGAGAGTGCTCCATACAGGAGCTGCTTTCTACCTAAACTTGAGAACTACCCAGAGTTCTCTGCTTCTTTTTTGCATAATTTATTCGTCACTCTATGCCTGAAAGGGTGTTTCTTTGACTTATACTGGGTGCTCCCTTGTGTCTGGACTAAGCTATACCTCTCTGAAGAGCTCTAATTAGAGCGAAACACTGTGTCAGGGGTTGCTTTTGCTCATTTCAGGTTGGCTTGATTGGTATTTTACCAATTCAAAGCTGTAATCCTGTGCCTGGAGTGGTAATTGGCTTTTGTCATTTTACAGCTCGGCAAAGACAGCACTGTGCTAGTCCTATGCTTAAAGACTTTGCTGTACAAATGGCAAAAGACTTTGTCCTTTTCTATCTCGGCGTGGATGGCACTGTGCTAATCCTATGCTTAAAGATTTTGATAGAAAAACAGACATTTGAGGTGAGCAGATCTAGAGTGTCGCTGGTGTTGAGAGTGCTCCATACAGGAGCTGCTTTCCACCTAAACTTGAGAACTACCCAGAGTTCTCTGCTTCTTTTTTGCATAATTTATTCGTCACTCTATGCCTGAAAGGGTATTTCTTTGACTTATACTGGGTGCTCCCTTGTGTCTGGACAAAGCTATACCTCTCTGAAGAGCTCTAATTAGAGCGAAACACTGTGTCAGGGGTTGCTTTTGCTCATTTCAGGTTGGCTTGATTGGTATTTTACCAATTCAAAGCTGTAATCCTGTGCCTGGAGTGGTAATTGGCTTTTGTCATTTTACAGCTCGGCAAGGACATCACTGTGCTAGTCCTATACTTCAAGACTTTGCAGTACAAATGGCAAAAGACTTTGTCCTTTTCTATCTCGGCATGGATGGCACTGTGCTAATCCTATGCTTAAAGATTTTGATAGAAAAACAGACATTTGAGGTGAGCAGATCTAGAGTGTCGCTGGTGTTGAGAGTGCTCCATACAGGAGCTGCTTTCTACCTAAACTTGAGAACTACCCAGAGTTCTCTGCTTCTTTTTTGCATAATTTATTCGTCACTCTATACCTGAAAGGGTATTTCTTTGACTTATACTGGGTGCTCCCTTGTGTCTGTACTAAGCTATACCTCTCTGAAGAGCTCTAATTAGAGCGAAACACTGTGTCAGGGATTGCTTTTGCTCATTTCAGGTTGGCTTGATTGGTATTTTACCAATTCAAAGCTGTAATCCTGTGCCTGGAGTGGTAATTGGCTTTTGTCATTTTACAGCTCGGCAAAGACAGCACTGTGCTAGTCCTATGCTTAAAGACTTTGCTGTACAAATGGCAAAAGACTTTGTCCTTTTCTATCTCGGTGTGGATGGCACTGTGCTAATCCTATGCTTAAAGATTTTGATAGAAAAACAGACATTTGAGGTGAGCAGATCTAGAGTGTCGCTGGTGTTGAGAGTGCTCCATACAGGAGCTGCTTTCCACCTAAACTTGAGAACTACCCAGAGTTCTCTGCTTCTTTTGCATAATTTCTTCGTCACTCTATGCCTGAAAGGGTATTTTTTTGACTTATACTGGGTGCTCCCTTGTGTCTGGACAAAGCTATACCTCTCTGAAGAGCTCTAATTAGAGCGAAACACTGTGTCAGGGGTTGCTTTTGCTCATTTCAGGTTGGCTTGATTGGTATTTTACCAATTCAAAGCTGTAATCCTGTGCCTGGAGTGGTAATTGGCTTTTGTCATTTTACAGCTCGGCAAGGACAGCACTGTGCTAGTCCTATGCTTAAAGACTTTGCTGTACAAATGGCAAAAGACTTTGTCCTTTTCTATCTCGGCGTGGATGGCACTGTGCTAATCCTATGCTTAAAGATTTTGATAGAAAAACAGACATTTGAGGTGAGCAGATCTAGAGTGTCGCTGGTGTTGAGAGTGCTCCATACAGGAGCTGCTTTCCACCTAAACTTGAGAACTACCCAGAGTTCTCTGCTTCTTTTTTGCATAATTTATTCGTCACTCTATGCCTGAAAGGGTATTTCTTTGACTTATACTGGGTGCTCCCTTGTGTCTGGACAAAGCTATACCTCTCTGAAGAGCTCTAATTAGAGCGAAACACTGTGTCAGGGGTTGCTTTTGCTCATTTCAGGTTGGCTTGATTGGTATTTTACCAATTCAAAGCTGTAATCCCGTGCCTGGAGTGGTAATTGGCTTTTGTCATTTTACAGCTCGGTAAGGACAGCACTGTGCTAGTCCTATGCTTAAAGACTTTGCTGTACAAATGGCAAAAGACTTTGTCCTTTTCTATCTCGGCGCGGATGGCACTATGCTAATCCTATGCTTAAAGATTTTGATAGAAAAACAGACATTTGAGGTGAGCAGATCTAGAGTGTCGCTGGTGTTGAGAGTGCTCCATACAGGAGCTGCTTTCCACCTAAACTTGAGAACTACCCAGAGTTCTCTGCTTCTTTTTTGCATAATTTATTCGTCACTCTATGCCTGAAAGGGTATTTCTTTGACTTATACTGGGTGCTCCCTTGTGTCTGGACAAAGCTATACCTCTCTGAAGAGCTCTAATTAGAGCGAAACACTGTGTCAGGGGTTGCTTTTGCTCATTTCAGGTTGGCTTGATTGGTATTTTACCAATTCAAAGCTGTAATCCTGTGCCTGGAGTGGTAATTGGCTTTTGTCATTTTACAGCTCGGCAAGGACAGCACTGTTCTAGTCCTATGCTTAAAGACTTTGCTGTACAAATGGCAAAATACTTTGTCCTTTTCTATCTCGGCGTGGATGGCACTGTGCTAATCCTATGCTTAAAGATTTTGATAGAAAAACAGACATTTGAGGTGAGCAGATTTAGAGTGTCGCTGGTGTTGAGAGTGCTCCATACAGGAGCTGCTTTCCACCTAAACTTGAGAACTACCCAGAGTTCTCTGCTTCTTTTTTGCATAAATTATTCGTCACTCTATGCCTGAAAGGGTATTTCTTTGACTTATACTGGGTGCTCCCTTGTGTCTGGACAAAGCTATACCTCTCTGAAGAGCTCTAATTAGAGCGAAACACTGTGTCAGGGGTTGCTTTTGCTCATTTCAGGTTGGCTTGATTGGTATTTTACCAATTCAAAGCTGTAATCCTGTGCCTGGAGTGGTAATTGGCTTTTGTCATTTTACAGCTCGGCAAGGACAGCACTGTGCTAGTCCTATGCTTAAAGACTTTGCTGTACAAATGGCAAAAGACTTTGTCCTTTTCTATCTCGGCGTGGATGGCACTGTGCTAATCCTATGCTTAAAGATTTTGATAGAAAAACAGACATTTGAGGTGAGCAGATCTAGAGTGTCGCTGGTGTTGAGAGTGCTCCATACAGGAGCTGCTTTCCACCTAAACTTGAGAACTACCCAGAGTTCTCTGCTTCTTTTTTGCATAATTTATTCGTCACTCTATGCCTGAAAGGGTATTTCTTTGACTTATACTGGGTGCTCCCTTGTGTCTGGACAAAGCTATACCTCTCTGAAGAGCTCTAATTAGAGCGAAACACTGTGTCAGGGGTTGCTTTTGCTCATTTCAGGTTGGCTTGATTGGTATTTTACCAATTCAAAGCTGTAATCCTGTGCCTGGAGTGGTAATTGGCTTTTGTCATTTTACAGCTCGGCAAGGACATCACTGTGCTAGTCCTATACTTAAAGACTTTGCAGTACAAATGGCAAAAGACTTTGTCCTTTTCTATCTCGGCGTGGATGGCACTGTGCTAATCCTATGCTTAAAGATTTTGATAGAAAAACAGACATTTGAGGTGAGCAGATCTAGAGTGTCGCTGGTGTTGAGAGTGC
This sequence comes from Triturus cristatus, assembly GCF_964204655.1. NCBI lineage: Eukaryota > Metazoa > Chordata > Amphibia > Caudata > Salamandridae > Triturus > Triturus cristatus. The sequence continues at coordinate 250,064,852 of NC_140588.1, read as the reverse complement.
TCCATACAGGAGCTGCTTTCTACCTAAACTTGAGAACTACCCAGAGTTCTCTGCTTCTTTTTTGCATAATTTATTCATCACTCTATGCCTGAAAGGGTATTTCTTTGACTTATACTGGGTGCTCCCTTGTGTCTGGACTAAGCTATACCTCTCTGAAGAGCTCTAATTAGAGCGAAACACTGTGTCAGGGGTTGCTTTTGCTCATTTCAGGTTGGCTTGATTGGTATTTTACCAATTCAAAGCTGTAATCCTGTGCCTGGAGTGGTAATTGGCTTTTGTCATTTTACAGCTCGGCAAAGACAGCACTGTGCTAGTCCTATGCTTAAAGACTTTGCTGTACAAATGGCAAAAGACTTTGTCCTTTTCTATCTCGGCGTGGATGGCACTGTGCTAATCCTATGCTTAAAGATTTTGATAGAAAAACAGACATTTGAGGTGAGCAGATCTAGAGTGTCGCTGGTGTTGAGAGTTCTCCATATAGGAGCTGTTTTCCACCTAAACTTGAGAACTACCCAGAGTTCTCTGCTTCTTTTTTGCATAATTTATTCGTCACTCTATGCCTGAAAGGGTATTTCTTTGACTTATACTGGGTGCTCCCTTGTGTCTGGACAAAGCTATACCTCTCTGAAGAGCTCTAATCAGAGCGAAACACTGTGTCAGGGGTTGCTTTTGCTCATTTCAGGTTGGCTTGATTGGTATTTTACCAATTCAAAGCTGTAATCCTGTGCCTGGAGTGGTAATTGGCTTTAGTCATTTTACAGCTCGGCAAGGACAGCACTGTGCTAGTCCTATGCTTAAAGACTTTGCTGTACAAATGGCAAAAGACTTTGTCCTTTTCTATCTCGGCGTGGATGGCACTGTGCTAATCCTATGCTTAAAGATTTTGATAGAAAAACAGACATTTGAGGTGAGCAGATCTAGAGTGTCGCTGGTGTTGAGAGTGCTCCATACAGGAGCTGCTTTCCACCTAAACTTGAGAACTACCCAGAGTTCTCTGCTTCTTTTTTGCATAATTTATTCGTCACTCTATGCCTGAAAGGGTATTTCTTTGACTTATACTGGGTGCTCCCTTGTGTCTGGACAAAGCTATACCTCCCTGAAGAGCTCTAATTAGAGCGAAACACTGTGTCAGGGGTTGCTTTTGCTCATTTCAGGTTGGCTTGATTGGTATTTTACCAATTCAAAGCTGTAATCCTGTGCCTGGAGTGGTAATTGGCTTTTGTCATTTTACAGCTCGGCAAGGACAGCACTGTGCTAGTCCTATGCTTAAAGACTTTGCTGTACAAATGGCAAAAGACTTTGTCCTTTTCTATCTCGGCGTGGATGGCACTGTGCTAATCCTATGCTTAAAGATTTTGATAGAAAAACAGACATTTGAGGTGAGCAGATCTAGAGTGTCGCTGGTGTTGAGAGTGCTCCATACAGGATCTGCTTTCCACCTAAACTTGAGAACTACCCAGAGTTCTCTGCTTCTTTTTTGCATAATTTATTCGTCACTCTATGCCTGAAAGGGTATTTCTTTGACTTATACTGGGTGCTCCCTTGTGCCTGGACAAAGCTATACCTCTCTGAAGAGCTCTAATTAGAGCGAAACACTGTGTCAGGGGTTGCTTTTGCTCATTTCAGGTTGGCTTGATTGGTATTTTACCAATTCAAAGCTGTAATCCTGTGCCTGGAGTGGTAATTGGCTTCTGTCATTTTACAGCTCGGCAAGGACAGCACTGTGCTAGTCCTATGCTTAAAGACTTTGCTGTACAAATGCCAAATACTTTGTCCTTTTCTATCTCGGCATGGATGGCACTGTGCTAATCCTATGCTTAAAGATTTTGATAGAAAAACAGACATTTGAGGTGAGCAGATCTAGAGTGTCGCTGGTGTTGAGAGTGCTCCATACAGGAGCTGCTTTCCACCTAAACTTGAGAACTACCCAGAGTTCTCTGCTTCTTTTTTGCATAATTTATTCGTCACTCTATGCCTGAAAGGGTATTTCTTTGACTTATACTGGGTGCTCCCTTGTGTCTGGACAAAGCTATACCTCTCTGAAGAGCTCTAATTAGAGCGAAACACTGTGTCAGGGGTTGCTTTTGCTCATTTCAGGTTGGCTTGATTGGTATTTTACCAATTCAAAGCTGTAATCCTGTGCCTGGAGTGGTAATTGGCTTTTGTCATTTTACAGCTCGGCAAGGACAGCACTGTGCTAGTCCTATGCTTAAAGACTTTGCTGTACAAATGGCAAAAGACTTTGTCCTTTTCTATCTCGGCGTGGATGGCACTGTGCTAATCCTATGCTTAAAGATTCTGATAGAAAAACAGACATTTGAGGTGAGCAGATCTAGAGTGTCGCTGGTGTTGAGAGTGCTCCATACAGGAGCTGCTTTCCACCTAAACTTGAGAACTACCCAGAGTTCTCTGCTTCTTTTTTGCATAATTTATTCGTCACTCTATGCCTGAAAGGGTATTTCTTTGACTTATACTGGGTGCTCCCTTGTGTCTGGACAAAGCTATACCTCTCTGAAGAGCTCTAATTAGAGCGAAACACTGTGTCAGGGGTTGCTTTTGCTCATTTCAGGTTGGCTTGATTGGTATTTTACCAATTCAAAGCTGTAATCCCGTGCCTGGAGTGGTTATTGGCTTTTGTCATTTTACAGCTCGGCAAGGACAGCACTGTGCTAGTCCTATGCTTAAAGACTTTGCTGTACAAATGGCAAAAGACTTTGTCCTTTTCTATCTCGGCGCGGATGGCACTGTGCTAATCCTATGCTTAAAGATTTTGATAGAAAAACAGACATTTGAGGTGAGCAGATCTAGAGTGTCGCTGGTGTTGAGAGTGCTCCATACAGGAGCTGCTTTCCACCTAAACTTGAGAACTACCCAGAGTTCTCTGCTTCTTTTTTGCATAATTTATTCGTCACTCTATGCCTGAAAGGGTATTTCTTTGACTTATACTGGGTGCTCCCTTGTGTCTGGACAAAGCTATACCTCTCTGAAGAGCTCTAATTAGAGCGAAACACTGTGTCAGGGGTTGCTTTTGCTCATTTCAGGTTGGCTTGATTGGTATTTTACCAATTCAAAGCTGTAATCCTGTGCCTGGTGTGGTAATTGGCTTTTGTCATTTTACAGCTCGGCAAGGACAGCACTGTGCTAGTCCTATGCTTAAAGACTTTGCTGTACAAATGGCAAAATACTTTGTCCTTTTCTATCTCGGCGTGGATGGCACTGTGCTAATCCTATGCTTAAAGATTTTGATAGAAAAACAGACATTTGAGGTGAGCAGATTTAGAGTGTCGCTGGTGTTGAGAGTGCTCCATACAGGAGCTGCTTTCCACCTAAACTTGAGAACTACCCAGAGTTCTCTGCTTCTTTTTTGCATAATTTATTCGTCACTCTATGCCTGAAAGGGTATTTCTTTGACTTATACTGGGTGCTCCCTTGTGTCTGGACAAAGCTATACCTCTCTGAAGAGCTCTAATCAGAGCGAAACACTGTGTCAGGGGTTGCTTTTGCTCATTTCAGGTAGGCTTGATTGGTATTTTACCAATTCAAAGCTGTAATCCTGTGCCTGGAGTGGTAATTGGCTTTTGTCATTTTACAGCTCGGCAAAGACAGCACTGTGCTAGTCCTATGCTTAAAGACTTTGCTGTACAAATGGCAAAAGACTTTGTCCTTTTCTATCTCGGCGTGGATGGCACTGTGCTAATCCTATGCTTAAAGATTTTGATAGAAAAACAGACATTTGAGGTGAGCAGATCTAGAGTGTCGCTGGTGTTGAGAGTGCTCCATACAGGATCTGTTTTCCACCTAAACTTGAGAACTACCCAGAGTTCTCTGCTTCTTTTTTGCATAATTTATTCGTCACTCTATGCCTGAAAGGGTATTTCTTTGACTTATACTGGGTGCTCCCTTGTGTCTGGACAAAGCTATACCTCTCTGAAGAGCTCTAATTAGAGCGAAACACTGTGTCAGGGGTTGCTTTTGCTCATTTCAGGTTGGCTTGATTGGTATTTTACCAATTCAAAGCTGTAATCCCGTGCCTGGAGTGGTAATTGGCTTTTGTCATTTTACAGCTCGGCAAGGACAGCACTGTGCTAGTCCTATGCTTAAAGACTTTGCTGTACAAATGGCAAAAGACTTTGTCCTTTTCTATCTCGGCGCGGATGGCACTGTGCTAATTCTATGCTTAAAGATTTTGATAGAAAAACAGACATTTGAGGTGAGCAGATCTAGAGTGTCGCTGGTGTTGAGAGTGCTCCATACAGGAGCTGCTTTCCACCTAAACTTGAGAACTACCCAGAGTTCTCTGCTTCTTTTTTGCATAATTTATTCGTCACTCTATGCCTGAAAGGGTATTTCTTTGACTTATACTGGGTGCTCCCTTGTGTCTGGACAAAGCTATACCTCTCTGAAGAGCTCTAATTAGAGCGAAACACTGTGTCAGGGGTTGCTTTTGCTCATTTCAGGTTGGCTTGATTGGTATTTTACCAATTCAAAGCTGTAATCCTGTGCCTGGAGTGGTAATTGGCTTCTGTCATTTTACAGCTCGGCAAGGACAGCACTGTGCTAGTCCTATGCTTAAAGACTTTGCTGTACAAATGGCAAAATACTTTGTCCTTTTCTATCTCGGCATGGATGGCACTGTGCTAATCCTATGCTTAAAGATTTTGATAGAAAAACAGACATTTGAGGTGAGCAGATCTAGAGTGTCGCTGGTGTTGAGAGTGCTCCATACAGGAGCTGCTTTCCACCTAAACTTGAGAACTACCCAGAGTTCTCTGCTTCTTTTTTGCATAATTTATTCGTCACTCTATGCCTGAAAGGGTATTTCTTTGACTTATACTGGGTGCTCCCTTGTGTCTGGACAAAGCTATACCTCTCTGAAGAGCTCTAATTAGAGCGAAACACTGTGTCAGGGGTTGCTTTTGCTCATTTCAGGTTGGCTTGATTGGTATTTTACCAATTCAAAGCTGTAATCCTGTGCCTGGAGTGGTAATTGGCTTTTGTCATTTTACAGCTCGGCAAGGACAGCACTGTGCTAGTCCTATGCTTAAAGACTTTGCTGTACAAATGGCAAAAGACTTTGTCCTTTTCTATCTCGGCGTGGATGGCACTGTGCTAATCCTATGCTTAAAGATTCTGATAGAAAAACAGACATTTGAGGTGAGCAGATCTAGAGTGTCGCTGGTGTTGAGAGTGCTCCATACAGGAGCTGCTTTCCACCTAAACTTGAGAACTACCCAGAGTTCTCTGCTTCTTTTTTGCATAATTTATTCGTCACTCTATGCCTGAAAGGGTATTTCTTTGACTTATACTGGGTGCTCCCTTGTGTCTGGACAAAGCTATACCTCTCTGAAGAGCTCTAATTAGAGCGAAACACTGTGTCAGGGGTTGCTTTTGCTCATTTCAGGTTGGCTTGATTGGTATTTTACCAATTCAAAGCTGTAATCCCGTGCCTGGAGTGGTTATTGGCTTTTGTCATTTTACAGCTCGGCAAGGACAGCACTGTGCTAGTCCTATGCTTAAAGACTTTGCTGTACAAATGGCAAAAGACTTTGTCCTTTTCTATCTCGGCGCGGATGGCACTGTGCTAATCCTATGCTTAAAGATTTTGATAGAAAAACAGACATTTGAGGTGAGCAGATCTAGAGTGTCGCTGGTGTTGAGAGTGCTCCATACAGGAGCTGCTTTCCACCTAAACTTGAGAACTACCCAGAGTTCTCTGCTTCTTTTTTGCATAATTTATTCGTCACTCTATGCCTGAAAGGGTATTTCTTTGACTTATACTGGGTGCTCCCTTGTGTCTGGACAAAGCTATACCTCTCTGAAGAGCTCTAATTAGAGCGAAACACTGTGTCAGGGGTTGCTTTTGCTCATTTCAGGTTGGCTTGATTGGTATTTTACCAATTCAAAGCTGTAATCCTGTGCCTGGTGTGGTAATTGGCTTTTGTCATTTTACAGCTCGGCAAGGACAGCACTGTGCTAGTCCTATGCTTAAAGACTTTGCTGTACAAATGGCAAAATACTTTGTCCTTTTCTATCTCGGCGTGGATGGCACTGTGCTAATCCTATGCTTAAAGATTTTGATAGAAAAACAGACATTTGAGGTGAGCAGATTTAGAGTGTCGCTGGTGTTGAGAGTGCTCCATACAGGAGCTGCTTTCCACCTAAACTTGAGAACTACCCAGAGTTCTCTGCTTCTTTTTTGCATAATTTATTCGTCACTCTATGCCTGAAAGGGTATTTCTTTGACTTATACTGGGTGCTCCCTTGTGTCTGGACAAAGCTATACCTCTCTGAAGAGCTCTAATTAGAGCGAAACACTGTGTCAGGGGTTGCTTTTGCTCATTTCAGGTTGGCTTGATTGGTATTTTACCAATTCAAAGCTGTAATCCTGTGCCTGGAGTGGTAATTGGCTTTTGTCATTTTACAGCTCGGCAAGGACAGCACTGTGCTAGTCCTATGCTTAAAGACTTTGCTGTACAAATGGCAAAAGACTTTGTCCTTTTCTATCTCGGCGTGGATGGCACTGTGCTAATCCTATGCTTAAAGATTTTGATAGATAAACAGACATTTGAGGTGAGCAGATCTAGAGTGTCGCTGGTGTTGAGAGTGCTCCATACAGGAGCTGCTTTCCACCTAAACTTGAGAACTACCCAGAGTTCTCTGCTTCTTTTTTGCATAATTTATTCGTCACTCTATGCCTGAAAGGGTATTTCTTTGACTTATACTGGGTGCTCCCTTGTGTCTGGACAAAGCTATACCTCTCTGAAGAGCTCTAATTAGAGCGAAACACTGTGTCAGGGGTTGCTTTTGCTCATCTCAGGTTGGCTTGATTGGTATTTTACCAATTCAAAGCTGTAATCCTGTGCCTGGAGTGGTAATTGGCTTTTGTCATTTTACAGCTCGGCAAGGACATCACTGTGCTAGTCCTATACTTAAAGACTTTGCAGTACAAATGGCAAAAGACTTTGTCCTTTTCTATCTCGGCGTGGATGGCACTGTGCTAATCCTATGCTTAAAGATTTTGATAGAAAAACAGACATTTGAGGTGAGCAGATCTAGAGTGTCGCTGGTGTTGAGAGTGCTCCATACAGGAGCTGCTTTCTACCTAAACTTGAGAACTACCCAGAGTTCTCTGCTTCTTTTTTGCATAATTTATTCGTCACTCTATGCCTGAAAGGGTATTTCTTTGACTTATACTGGGTGCTCCCTTGTGTCTGGACTAAACTATACCTCTCTGAAGAGCTCTAATTAGAGCGAAACACTGTGTCAGGGGTTGCTTTTGCTCATTTCAGGTTGGCTTGATTGGTATTTTACCAATTCAAAGCTGTAATCCTGTGCCTGGAGTGGTAATTGGCTTTTGTCATTTTACAGCTCGGCAAAGACAGCACTGTGCTAGTCCTATGCTTAAAGACTTTGCTGTACAAATGGCAAAAGACTTTGTCCTTTTCTATCTCGGCGTGGATGGCACTGTGCTAATCCTATGCTTAAAGATTTTGATAGAAAAACAGACTTTGAGGTGAGCAGATCTAGAGGGTCGCTGGTGTTGAGAGTGCTCCCTATAGGAGCTGTTTTCCACCTAAACTTGAGAACTACCCAGAGTTCTCTGCTTCTTTTTTGCATAATTTATTCGTCACTCTATGCCTGAAAGGGTATTTCTTTGACTTATACTGGGTGCTCCCTTGTGTCTGGACAAAGCTATACCTCTCTGAAGAGCTCTAATCAGAGCGAAACACTGTGTCAGGGGTTGCTTTTGCTCATTTCAGGTTGGCTTGATTGGTATTTTACCAATTCAAAGCTGTAATCCTGTGCCTGGAGTGGTAATTGGCTTTTGTCATTTTACAGCTCGGCAAGGACAGCACTGTGCTAGTCCTATGCTTAAAGACTTTGCTGTACGAATGGCAAAAGACTTTGTCTTTTTCTATCTCGGCGTGGATGGCACTGTGCTAATCCTATGCTTAAAGATTTTGATAGAAAAACAGACATTTGAGGTGAGCAGATCTAGAGTGTCGCTGCTGTTGAGAGTGCTCCATACAGGAGCTGCTTTCCACCTAAACTTGAGAACTACCCAGAGTTCTCTGCTTCTTTTTTGCATAATTTATTCGTCACTCTATGCCTGAAAGGGTATTTCTTTGACTTATACTGGGTGCTCCCTTGTGTCTGGACAAAGCTATACCTCTCTGAAGAGCTCTAATTAGAGCGAAACACTGTGTCAGGGGTTGCTTTTGCTCATTTCGGGTTGGCTTGATTGGTATTTTACCAATTCAAAGCTGTAATCCTGTGCCTGGAGTGGTAATTGGCTTTTGTCATTTTACAGCTCGGCAAGGACAGCACTGTGCTAGTCCTATGCTTAAAGACTTTGCTGTACAAATGGCAAAAGACTTTGTCCTTTTCTATCTCGGCGTGGATGGCACTGTGCTAATCCTATGCTTAAAGATTTTGATAGAAAAACAGACATTTGAGGTGAGCAGATCTAGAGTGTTGCTGGTGTTCAGAGTGCTCCATACAGGAGCTGCTTTCCACCTAAACTTGAGAACTACCCAGAGTTCTCTGCTTCTTTTTTGCATAATTTATTCGTCACTCTATGCCTGAAAGGGTATTTCTTTGACTTATACTGGGTGCTCCCTTGTGTCTGGACAAAGCTATACCTCTCTGAAGAGTTCTAATTAGAGCGAAACACTGTGTCAGGGGTTGCTTTTGCTCATTTCAGGTTGGCTTGATTGGTATTTTACCAATTCAAAGCTGTAATCCCGTGCCTGGAGTGGTAATTGGCTTTTGTCATTTTACAGCTCGGCAAGGACAGCACTGTGCTAGTCCTATGCTTAAAGACTTTGCTGTACAAATGGCAAAAGACTTTGTCCTTTTCTATCTCGGCGCGGATGGCACTGTGCTAATCCTATGCTTAAAGATTTTGATAGAAAAACAGACATTTGAGGTGAGCAGATCTAGAGTGTCGCTGGTGTTGAGAGTGCTCCATACAGGAGCTGCTTTCCACCTAAACTTGAGAACTACCCAGAGTTCTCTGCTTCTTTTTTGCATAATTTATTCGTCACTCTATGCCTGAAAGGGTATTTCTTTGACTTATACTGGGTGCTCCCTTGTGTCTGGACAAAGCTATACCTCTCTGAAGAGCTCTAATTAGAGCGAAACACTGTGTCAGGGGTTGCTTTTGCTCATTTCAGGTTGGCTTGATTGGTATTTTACCAATTCAAAGCTGTAATCCTGTGCCTGGAGTGGTAATTGGCTTTTGTCATTTTACAGCTCGGCAAGGACAGCACTGTGCTAGTCCTATGCTTAAAGACTTTGCTGTACAAATGGCAAAATACTTTGTCCTTTTCTATCTCGGCGTGGATGGCACTGTGCTAATCCTATGCTTAAAGATTTTGATTGAAAAACAGACATTTGAGGTGAGCAGATTTAGAGTGTCGCTGGTGTTGAGAGTGCTCCATACAGGAGCTGCTTTCCACCTAAACTTGAGAACTACCCAGAGTTCTCTGCTTCTTTTTTGCATAATTTATTCGTCACTCTATGCCTGAAAGGGTATTTCTTTGACTTATACTGGGTGCTCCCTTGTGTCTGGACAAAGCTATACCTCTCTGAAGAGCTCTAATTAGAGCGAAACACTGTGTCAGGGGTTGCTTTTGCTCATTTCAGGTTGGCTTGATTGGTATTTTACCAATTCAAAGCTGTAATCCTGTGCCTGGAGTGGTAATTGGCTTTTGTCATTTTACAGCTCGGCAAGGACAGCACTGTGCTAGTCCTATGCTTAAAGACTTTGCTGTACAAATGGCAAAAGACTTTGTCCTTTTCTATCTCGGCGTGGATGGCACTGTGCTAATCCTATGCTTAAAGATTTTGATAGAAAAACAGACATTTGAGGTGAGCAGATCTAGAGTGTCGCTGGTGTTGAGAGTGCTCCATACAGGAGCTGCTTTCCACCTAAACTTGAGAAGTACCCAGAGTTCTCTGCTTCTTTTTTGCATAATTTATTTGTCACTCTATGCCTGAAAGGGTATTTCTTTGACTTATACTGGGTGCTCCCTTGTGTCTGGACAAAGTTATACCTCTCTGAAGAGCTCTAATTAGAGCGAAACACTGTGTCAGGGGTTGCTTTTGCTCATTTCAGGTTGGCTTGATTGGTATTTTACCAATTCAAAGCTGTAATCCTGTGCCTGGAGTGGTAATTGGCTTTTGTCATTTTACAGCTCGGCAAGGACATCACTGTGCTAGTCCTATACTTAAAGACTTTGCAGTACAAATGGCAAAAGACTTTGTCCTTTTCTATCTCGGCGTGGATGGCACTGTGCTAATCCTATGCTTAAAGATTTTGATAGAAAAACAGACATTTGAGGTGAGCAGATCTAGAGTGTCGCTGGTGTTGAGAGTGCTCCATACAGGAGCTGCTTTCTACCTAAACTTGAAAACTACCCAGAGTTCTCTGCTTCTTTTTTGCATAATTTATTCGTCACTCTATGCCTGAAAGGGTATTTCTTTGACTTATACTGGGTGCTCCCTTGTGTCTGGACTAAGCTATACCTCTCTGAAGAGCTCTAATTAGAGCGAAACACTGTGTCAGGGGTTGCTTTTGCTCATTTCAGGTTGGCTTGATTGGTATTTTACCAATTCAAAGCTGTAATTCTGTGCCTGGAGTGGTAATTGGCTTTTGTCATTTTACAGCTCGGCAAAGACAGCACTGTGCTAGTCCTATGCTTAAAGACTTTGCTGTACAAATGGCAAAAGACTTTGTCCTTTTCTATCTCGGCGTGGATGGCACTGTGCTAATCCTATGCTTAAAGATTTTGATAGATAAACAGACATTTGAGGTGAGCAGATCTAGAGTGTCGCTGGTGTTGAGAGTGCTCCATACAGGAGCTGCTTTCCACCTAAACTTGAGAACTACCCAGAGTTCTCTGCTTCTTTTTTGCATAATTTATTCGTCACTCTATGCCTGAAAGGGTATTTCTTTGACTTATACTGGGTGCTCCCTTGTGTCTGGACAAAGCTATACCTCTCTGAAGAGCTCTAATTAGAGCGAAACACTGTGTCAGGGGTTGCTTTTGCTCATCTCAGGTTGGCTTGATTGGTATTTTACCAATTCAAAGCTGTAATCCTGTGCCTGGAGTGGTAATTGGCTTTTGTCATTTTACAGCTCGGCAAGGACATCACTGTGCTAGTCCTATACTTAAAGACTTTGCAGTACAAATGGCAAAAGACTTTGTCCTTTTCTATCTCGGCGTGGATGGCACTGTGCTAATCCTATGCTTAAAGATTTTGATAGAAAAACAGACATTTGAGGTGAGCAGATCTAGAGTGTCGCTGGTGTTGAGAGTGCTCCATACAGGAGCTGCTTTCCACCTAAACTTGAGAACTACCCAGAGTTCTCTGCTTCTTTTTTGCATAATTTATTCGTCACTCTATGCCTGAAAGGGTATTTCTTTGACTTATACTGGGTGCTCCCTTGTGTCTGGACAAAGCTATACCTCTCTGAAGAGCTCTAATTAGAGCGAAACACTGTGTCAGGGGTTGCTTTTGCTCATTTCAGGTTGGCTTGATTGGTATTTTACCAATTCAAAGCTGTAATCCTGTGCCTGGAGTGGTAATTGGCTTTTGTAATTTTACAGCTCGGCAAAGACAGCACTGTGCTAGTCCTATGCTTAAAGACTTTGCTGTACAAATGGCAAAAGACTTTGTCCTTTTCTAACTCGGCGTGGATGGCACTGTGCTAATCCTATGCTTAAAGATTTTGATAGAAAAACAGACATTTGAGGTGAGCAGATCTAGAGGGTCGCTGGTGTTGAGAGTGCTCCATATAGGAGCTGTTTTCCACCTAAACTTGAGAACTACCCAGAGATCTCTGCTTCTTTTTTGCATAATTTATTCGTCACTCTATGCCTGAAAGGGTATTTCTTTGACTTATACTGGGTGCTCCCTTGTGTCTGGACAAAGCTATACCTCTCTGAAGAGCTCTAATCTGAGCGAAACACTGTGTCAGGGGTTGCTTTTGCTCATTTCAGGTTGGCTTGATTGGTATTTTACCAATTCAAAGCTGTAATCCTGTGCCTGGAGTGGTAATTGGCTTTTGTCATTTTACAGCTCGGCAAAGACAGCACTGTGCTAGTCCTATGCTTAAAGACTTTGCTGTACAAATGGCAAAAGACTTTGTCCTTTTCTATCTCGGCGTGGATGGCACTGTGCTAATCCTATGCTTAAAGATTTTGATAGAAAAACAGACATTTGAGGTGAGCAGATCTAGAGTGTCGCTGGTGTTGAGAGTTCTCCATATAGGAGCTGTTTTCCACCTAAACTTGAGAACTACCCAGAGTTCTCTGCTTCTTTTTTGCATAATTTATTCGTCACTCTATGCCTGAAAGGGTATTTCTTTGACTTATACTGGGTGCTCCCTTGTGTCTGGACAAAGCTATACCTCTCTGAAGAGCTCTAATCAGAGCGAAACACTGTGTCAGGGGTTGCTTTTGCTCATTTCAGGTTGGCTTGATTGGTATTTTACCAATTCAAAGCTGTAATCCTGTGCCTGGAGTGGTAATTGGCTTTTGTCATTTTACAGCTCGGCAAGGACAGCACTGTGCTAGTCCTATGCTTAAAGACTTTGCTGTACAAATGGCAAAAGACTTTGTCCTTTTCTATCTCGGCGTGGATGGCACTGTGCTAATCCTATGCTTAAAGATTTTGATAGAAAAACAGACATTTGAGGTGAGCAGATCTAGAGTGTCGCTGGTGTTGAGAGTGCTCCATACAGGAGCTGCTTTCCACCTAAACTTGAGAACTACCCAGAGTTCTCTGCTTCTTTTTTGCATAATTTATTCGTCACTCTATGCCTGAAAGGGTATTTCTTTGACTTATACTGGGTGCTCCCTTGTGTCTGGACAAAGCTATACCTCCCTGAAGAGCTCTAATTAGAGCGAAACACTGTGTCAGGGGTTGCTTTTGCTCATTTCAGGTTGGCTTGATTGGTATTTTACCAATTCAAAGCTGTAATCCTGTGCCTGGAGTGGTAATTGGCTTTTGTCATTTTACAGCTCGGCAAGGACAGCACTGTGCTAGTCCTATGCTTAAAGACTTTGCTGTACAAATGGCAAAAGACTTTGTCCTTTTCTATCTCGGCGTGGATGGCACTGTGCTAATCCTATGCTTAAAGATTTTGATAGAAAAACAGACATTTGAGGTGAGCAGATCTAGAGTGTCGCTGGTGTTGAGAGTGCTCCATACAGGATCTGCTTTCCACCTAAACTTGAGAACTACCCAGAGTTCTCTGCTTCTTTTTTGCATAATTTATTCGTCACTCTATGCCTGAAAGGATATTTCTTTGACTTATACTGGGTGCTCCCTTGTGTCTGGACAAAGCTATACCTCTCTGAAGAGCTCTAATTAGAGCGAAACACTGTGTCAGGGGTTGCTTTTGCTCATTTCAGGTTGGCTTGATTGGTATTTTACCAATTCAAAGCTGTAATCCTGTGCCTGGAGTGGTAATTGGCTTTTGTAATTTTACAGCTCGGCAAAGACAGCACTGTGCTAGTCCTATGCTTAAAGACTTTGCTGTACAAATGGCAAAAGACTTTGTCCTTTTCTAACTCGGCGTGGATGGCACTGTGCTAATCCTATGCTTAAAGATTTTGATAGAAAAACAGACATTTGAGGTGAGCAGATCTAGAGGGTCGCTGGTGTTGAGAGTGCTCCATATAGGAGCTGTTTTCCACCTAAACTTGAGAACTACCCAGAGTTCTCTGCTTCTTTTTTGCATAATTTATTCGTCACTCTATGCCTGAAAGGGTATTTCTTTGACTTATACTGGGTGCTCCCTTGTGTCTGGACAAAGCTATACCTCTCTGAAGAGCTCTAATCAGAGCGAAACACTGTGTCAGGGGTTGCTTTTGCTCATTTCAGGTTGGCTTGATTGGTATTTTACCAATTCAAAGCTGTAATCCTGTGCCTGGAGTGGTAATTGGCTTTTGTCATTTTACAGCTCGGCAAAGACAGCACTGTGCTAGTCCTATGCTTAAAGACTTTGCTGTACAAATGGCAAAAGACTTTGTCCTTTTCTATCTCGGCGTGGATGGCACTGTGCTAATCCTATGCTTAAAGATTTTGATAGAAAAACAGACATTTGAGGTGAGCAGATCTAGAGTGTCGCTGGTGTTGAGAGTTCTCCATATAGGAGCTGTTTTCCACCTAAACTTGAGAACTACCCAGAGTTCTCTGCTTCTTTTTTGCATAATTTATTCGTCACTCTATGCCTGAAAGGGTATTTCTTTGACTTATACTGGGTGCTCCCTTGTGTCTGGACAAAGCTATACCTCTCTGAAGAGCTCTAATCAGAGCGAAACACTGTGTCAGGGGTTGCTTTTGCTCATTTCAGGTTGGCTTGATTGGTATTTTACCAATTCAAAGCTGTAATCCTGTGCCTGGAGTGGTAATTGGCTTTTGTCATTTTACAGCTCGGCAAGGACAGCACTGTGCTAGTCCTATGCTTAAAGACTTTGCTGTACAAATGGCAAAAGACTTTGTCCTTTTCTATCTCGGCGTGGATGGCACTGTGCTAATCCTATGCTTAAAGATTTTGATAGAAAAACAGACATTTGAGGTGAGCAGATCTAGAGTGTCGCTGGTGTTGAGAGTGCTCCATACAGGAGCTGCTTTCCACCTAAACTTGAGAACTACCCAGAGTTCTCTGCTTCTTTTTTGCATAATTTATTCGTCACTCTATGCCTGAAAGGGTATTTCTTTGACTTATACTGGGTGCTCCCTTGTGTCTGGACAAAGCTATACCTCCCTGAAGAGCTCTAATTAGAGCGAAACACTGTGTCAGGGGTTGCTTTTGCTCATTTCAGGTTGGCTTGATTGGTATTTTACCAATTCAAAGCTGTAATCCTGTGCCTGGAGTGGTAATTGGCTTTTGTCATTTTACAGCTCGGCAAGGACAGCACTGTGCTAGTCCTATGCTTAAAGACTTTGCTGTACAAATGGCAAAAGACTTTGTCCTTTTCTATCTCGGCGTGGATGGCACTGTGCTAATCCTATGCTTAAAGATTTTGATAGAAAAACAGACATTTGAGGTGAGCAGATCTAGAGTGTCGCTGGTGTTGAGAGTGCTCCATACAGGATCTGCTTTCCACCTAAACTTGAGAACTACCCAGAGTTCTCTGCTTCTTTTTTGCATAATTTATTCGTCACTCTATGCCTGAAAGGGTATTTCTTTGACTTATACTGGGTGCTCCCTTGTGTCTGGACAAAGCTATACCTCTCTGAAGAGCTCTAATTAGAGCGAAACACTGTGTCAGGGGTTGCTTTTGCTCATTTCAGGTTGGCTTGATTGGTATTTTACCATTTCAAAGCTGTAATCCTGTGCCTGGAGTGGTAATTGGCTTCTGTCATTTTACAGCTCGGCAAGGACAGCACTGTGCTAGTCCTATGCTTAAAGACTTTGCTGTACAAATGGCAAAATACTTTGTCCTTTTCTATCTCGGCATGGATGGCACTGTGCTAATCCTATGCTTAAAGATTTTGATAGAAAAACAGACATTTGAGGTGAGCAGATCTAGAGTGTCGCTGGTGTTGAGAGTGCTCCATACAGGAGCTGCTTTCCACCTAAACTTGAGAACTACCCAGAGTTCTCTGCTTCTTTTTTGCATAATTTATTCGTCACTCTATGCCTGAAAGGGTATTTCTTTGACTTATACTGGGTGCTCCCTTGTGTCTGGACAAAGCTATACCTCTCTGAAGAGCTCTAATTAGAGCGAAACACTGTGTCAGGGGTTGCTTTTGCTCATTTCAGGTTGGCTTGATTGGTATTTTACCAATTCAAAGCTGTAATCCTGTGCCTGGAGTGGTAATTGGCTTTTGTCATTTTACAGCTCGGCAAGGACAGCACTGTGCTAGTCCTATGCTTAAAGACTTTGCTGTACAAATGGCAAAAGACTTTGTCCTTTTCTATCTCGGCGTGGATGGCACTGTGCTAATCCTATGCTTAAAGATTCTGATAGAAAAACAGACATTTGAGGTGAGCAGATCTAGAGTGTCGCTGGTGTTGAGAGTGCTCCATACAGGAGCTGCTTTCCACCTAAACTTGAGAACTACCCAGAGTTCTCTGCTTCTTTTTTGCATAATTTATTCGTCACTCTATGCCTGAAAGGGTATTTCTTTGACTTATACTGGGTGCTCCCTTGTGTCTGGACAAAGCTATACCTCTCTGAAGAGCTCTAATTAGAGCGAAACACTGTGTCAGGGGTTGCTTTTGCTCATTTCAGGTTGGCTTGATTGGTATTTTACCAATTCAAAGCTGTAATCCCGTGCCTGGAGTGGTTATTGGCTTTTGTCATTTTACAGCTCGGCAAGGACAGCACTGTGCTAGTCCTATGCTTAAAGACTTTGCTGTACAAATGGCAAAAGACTTTGTCCTTTTCTATCTCGGCGTGGATGGCACTGTGCTAATCCTATGCTTAAAGATTTTGATAGAAAAACAGACATTTGAGGTGAGCAGATCTAGAGTGTCGCTGGTGTTGAGAGTGCTCCATACAGGATCTGCTTTCCACCTAAACTTGAGAACTACCCAGAGTTCTCTGCTTCTTTTTTGCATAATTTATTCGTCACTCTATGCCTGAAAGGGTATTTCTTTGACTTATACTGGGTGCTCCCTTGTGTCTGGACAAAGCTATACCTCTCTGAAGAGCTCTAATTAGAGCGAAACACTGTGTCAGGGGTTGCTTTTGCTCATTTCAGGTTGGCTTGATTGGTATTTTACCAATTCAAAGCTGTAATCCCGTGCCTGGAGTGGTAATTGGCTTTTGTCATTTTACAGCTCGGCAAGGACAGCACTGTGCTAGTCCTATGCTTAAAGACTTTGCTGTACAAATGGCAAAAGACTTTGTCCTTTTCTATCTCGGCGCGGATGGCACTGTGCTAATCCTATGCTTAAAGATTTTGATAGAAAAACAGACATTTGAGGTGAGCAGATCTAGAGTGTCGCTGGTGTTGAGAGTGCTCCATACAGGAGCTGCTTTCCACCTAAACTTGAGAACTACCCAGAGTTCTCTGCTTCTTTTTTGCATAATTTATTCGTCACTCTATGCCTGAAAGGGTATTTCTTTGACTTATACTGGGTGCTCCCTTGTGTCTGGACAAAGCTATACCTCTCTGAAGAGCTCTAATTAGAGCGAAACACTGTGTCAGGGGTTGCTTTTGCTCATTTCAGGTTGGCTTGATTGGTATTTTACCAATTCAAAGCTGTAATCCTGTGCCTGGAGTGGTAATTGGCTTCTGTCATTTTACAGCTCGGCAAGGACAGCACTGTGCTAGTCCTATGCTTAAAGACTTTGCTGTACAAATGGCAAAATACTTTGTCCTTTTCTATCTCGGCATGGATGGCACTGTGCTAATCCTATGCTTAAAGATTTTGATAGAAAAACAGACATTTGAGGTGAGCAGATCTAGAGTGTCGCTGGTGTTGAGAGTGCTCCATACAGGAGCTGCTTTCCACCTAAACTTGAGAACTACCCAGAGTTCTCTGCTTCTTTTTTGCATAATTTATTCGTCACTCTATGCCTGAAAGGGTATTTCTTTGACTTATACTGGGTGCTCCCTTGTGTCTGGACAAAGCTATACCTCTCTGAAGAGCTCTAATTAGAGCGAAACACTGTGTCAGGGGTTGCTTTTGCTCATTTCAGGTTGGCTTGATTGGTATTTTACCAATTCAAAGCTGTAATCCTGTGCCTGGAGTGGTAATTGGCTTTTGTCATTTTACAGCTCGGCAAGGACAGCACTGTGCTAGTCCTATGCTTAAAGACTTTGCTGTACAAATGGCAAAAGACTTTGTCCTTTTCTATCTCGGCGTGGATGGCACTGTGCTAATCCTATGCTTAAAGATTCTGATAGAAAAACAGACATTTGAGGTGAGCAGATCTAGAGTGTCGCTGGTGTTGAGAGTGCTCCATACAGGAGCTGCTTTCCACCTAAACTTGAGAACTACCCAGAGTTCTCTGCTTCTTTTTTGCATAATTTATTCGTCACTCTATGCCTGAAAGGGTATTTCTTTGACTTATACTGGGTGCTCCCTTGTGTCTGGACAAAGCTATACCTCTCTGAAGAGCTCTAATTAGAGCGAAACACTGTGTCAGGGGTTGCTTTTGCTCATTTCAGGTTGGCTTGATTGGTATTTTACCAATTCAAAGCTGTAATCCCGTGCCTGGAGTGGTTATTGGCTTTTGTCATTTTACAGCTCGGCAAGGACAGCACTGTGCTAGTCCTATGCTTAAAGACTTTGCTGTACAAATGGCAAAAGACTTTGTCCTTTTCTATCTCGGCGCGGATGGCACTGTGCTAATCCTATGCTTAAAGATTTTGATAGAAAAACAGACATTTGAGGTGAGCAGATCTAGAGTGTCGCTGGTGTTGAGAGTGCTCCATACAGGAGCTGCTTTCCACCTAAACTTGAGAACTACCCAGAGTTCTCTGCTTCTTTTTTGCATAATTTATTCATCACTCTATGCCTGAAAGGGTATTTCTTTGACTTATACTGGGTGCTCCCTTGTGTCTGGACAAAGCTATACCTCTCTGAAGAGCTCTAATTAGAGCGAAACACTGTGTCAGGGGTTGCTTTTGCTCATTTCAGGTTGGCTTGATTGGTATTTTACCAATTCAAAGCTGTAATCCTGTGCCTGGTGTGGTAATTGGCTTTTGTCATTTTACAGCTCGGCAAGGACAGCACTGTGCTAGTCCTATGCTTAAAGACTTTGCTGTACAAATGGCAAAATACTTTGTCCTTTTCTATCTCGGCGTGGATGGCACTGTGCTAATCCTATGCTTAAAGATTTTGATAGAAAAACAGACATTTGAGGTGAGCAGATTTAGAGTGTCGCTGGTGTTGAGAGTGCTCCATACAGGAGCTGCTTTCCACCTAAACTTGAGAACTACCCAGAGTTCTCTGCTTCTTTTTTGCATAATTTATTCGTCACTCTATGCCTGAAAGGGTATTTCTTTGACTTATACTGGGTGCTCCCTTGTGTCTGGACAAAGCTATACCTCTCTGAAGAGCTCTAATCAGAGCGAAACACTGTGTCAGGGGTTGCTTTTGCTCATTTCAGGTAGGCTTGATTGGTATTTTACCAATTCAAAGCTGTAATCCTGTGCCTGGAGTGGTAATTGGCTTTTGTCATTTTACAGCTCGGCAAAGACAGCACTGTGCTAGTCCTATGCTTAAAGACTTTGCTGTACAAATGGCAAAAGACTTTGTCCTTTTCTATCTCGGCGTGGATGGCACTGTGCTAATCCTATGCTTAAAGATTTTGATAGAA
This sequence comes from Triturus cristatus, assembly GCF_964204655.1. Lineage (NCBI taxonomy): Eukaryota > Metazoa > Chordata > Amphibia > Caudata > Salamandridae > Triturus > Triturus cristatus. Next base: position 250,045,554 of record NC_140588.1, on the reverse strand, counting down.
AAACAGACATTTGAGGTGAGCAGATCTAGAGTGTCGCTGGTGTTGAGAGTTCTCCATATAGGAGCTGTTTTCCACCTAAACTTGAGAACTACCCAGAGTTCTCTGCTTCTTTTTTGCATAATTTATTCGTCACTCTATGCCTGAAAGGGTATTTCTTTGACTTATACTGGGTGCTCCCTTGTGTCTGGACAAAGCTATACCTCTCTGAAGAGCTCTAATCAGAGCGAAACACTGTGTCAGGGGTTGCTTTTGCTCATTTCAGGTTGGCTTGATTGGTATTTTACCAATTCAAAGCTGTAATCCTGTGCCTGGAGTGGTAATTGGCTTTTGTCATTTTACAGCTCGGCAAGGACAGCACTGTGCTAGTCCTATGCTTAAAGACTTTGCTGTACAAATGGCAAAAGACTTTGTCCTTTTCTATCTCGGCGTGGATGGCACTGTGCTAATCCTATGCTTAAAGATTTTGATAGAAAAACAGACATTTGAGGTGAGCAGATCTAGAGTGTCGCTGGTGTTGAGAGTGCTCCATACAGGAGCTGCTTTCCACCTAAACTTGAGAACTACCCAGAGTTCTCAGCTTCTTTTTTGCATAATTTATTCGTCACTCTATGCCTGAAAGGGTATTTCTTTGACTTATACTGGGTGCTCCCTTGTGTCTGGACAAAGCTATACCTCCCTGAAGAGCTCTAATTAGAGCGAAACACTGTGTCAGGGGTTGCTTTTGCTCATTTCAGGTTGGCTTGATTGGTATTTTACCAATTCAAAGCTGTAATCCTGTGCCTGGAGTGGTAATTGGCTTTTGTCATTTTACAGCTCGGCAAGGACAGCACTGTGCTAGTCCTATGCTTAAAGACTTTGCTGTACAAATGGCAAAAGACTTTGTCCTTTTCTATCTCGGCGTGGATGGCACTGTGCTAATCCTATGCTTAAAGATTTTGATAGAAAAACAGACATTTGAGGTGAGCAGATCTAGAGTGTCGCTGGTGTTGAGAGTGCTCCATACAGGATCTGCTTTCCACCTAAACTTGAGAACTACCCAGAGTTCTCTGCTTCTTTTTTGCATAATTTATTCGTCACTCTATGCCTGAAAGGGTATTTCTTTGACTTATACTGGGTGCTCCCTTGTGTCTGGACAAAGCTATACCTCTCTGAAGAGCTCTAATTAGAGCGAAACACTGTGTCAGGGGTTGCTTTTGCTCATTTCAGGTTGGCTTGATTGGTATTTTACCAATTCAAAGCTGTAATCCCGTGCCTGGAGTGGTAATTGGCTTTTGTCATTTTACAGCTCGGCAAGGACAGCACTGTGCTAGTCCTATGCTTAAAGACTTTGCTGTACAAATGGCAAAAGACTTTGTCCTTTTCTATCTCGGCGCGGATGGCACTGTGCTAATCCTATGCTTAAAGATTTTGATAGAAAAACAGACATTTGAGGTGAGCAGATCTAGAGTGTCGCTGGTGTTGAGAGTGCTCCATACAGGAGCTGCTTTCCACCTAAACTTGAGAACTACCCAGAGTTCTCTGCTTCTTTTTTGCATAATTTATTCGTCACTCTATGCCTGAAAGGGTATTTCTTTGACTTATACTGGGTGCTCCCTTGTGTCTGGACAAAGCTATACCTCTCTGAAGAGCTCTAATTAGAGCGAAACACTGTGTCAGGGGTTGCTTTTGCTCATTTCAGGTTGGCTTGATTGGTATTTTACCAATTCAAAGCTGTAATCCTGTGCCTGGAGTGGTAATTGGCTTCTGTCATTTTACAGCTCGGCAAGGACAGCACTGTGCTAGTCCTATGCTTAAAGACTTTGCTGTACAAATGGCAAAATACTTTGTCCTTTTCTATCTCGGCATGGATGGCACTGTGCTAATCCTATGCTTAAAGATTTTGATAGAAAAACAGACATTTGAGGTGAGCAGATCTAGAGTGTCGCTGGTGTTGAGAGTGCTCCATACAGGAGCTGCTTTCCACCTAAACTTGAGAACTACCCAGAGTTCTCTGCTTCTTTTTTGCATAATTTATTCGTCACTCTATGCCTGAAAGGGTATTTCTTTGACTTATACTGGGTGCTCCCTTGTGTCTGGACAAAGCTATACCTCTCTGAAGAGCTCTAATTAGAGCGAAACACTGTGTCAGGGGTTGCTTTTGCTCATTTCAGGTTGGCTTGATTGGTATTTTACCAATTCAAAGCTGTAATCCTGTGCCTGGAGTGGTAATTGGCTTTTGTCATTTTACAGCTCGGCAAGGACAGCACTGTGCTAGTCCTATGCTTAAAGACTTTGCTGTACAAATGGCAAAAGACTTTGTCCTTTTCTATCTCGGCGTGGATGGCACTGTGCTAATCCTATGCTTAAAGATTCTGATAGAAAAACAGACATTTGAGGTGAGCAGATCTAGAGTGTCGCTGGTGTTGAGAGTGCTCCATACAGGAGCTGCTTTCCACCTAAACTTGAGAACTACCCAGAGTTCTCTGCTTCTTTTTTGCATAATTTATTCGTCACTCTATGCCTGAAAGGGTATTTCTTTGACTTATACTGGGTGCTCCCTTGTGTCTGGACAAAGCTATACCTCTCTGAAGAGCTCTAATTAGAGCGAAACACTGTGTCAGGGGTTGCTTTTGCTCATTTCAGGTTGGCTTGATTGGTATTTTACCAATTCAAAGCTGTAATCCCGTGCCTGGAGTGGTTATTGGCTTTTGTCATTTTACAGCTCGGCAAGGACAGCACTGTGCTAGTCCTATGCTTAAAGACTTTGCTGTACAAATGGCAAAAGACTTTGTCCTTTTCTATCTCGGCGCGGATGGCACTGTGCTAATCCTATGCTTAAAGATTTTGATAGAAAAACAGACATTTGAGGTGAGCAGATCTAGAGTGTCGCTGGTGTTGAGAGTGCTCCATACAGGAGCTGCTTTCCACCTAAACTTGAGAACTACCCAGAGTTCTCTGCTTCTTTTTTGCATAATTTATTCGTCACTCTATGCCTGAAAGGGTATTTCTTTGACTTATACTGGGTGCTCCCTTGTGTCTGGACAAAGCTATACCTCTCTGAAGAGCTCTAATTAGAGCGAAACACTGTGTCAGGGGTTGCTTTTGCTCATTTCAGGTTGGCTTGATTGGTATTTTACCAATTCAAAGCTGTAATCCTGTGCCTGGTGTGGTAATTGGCTTTTGTCATTTTACAGCTCGGCAAGGACAGCACTGTGCTAGTCCTATGCTTAAAGACTTTGCTGTACAAATGGCAAAATACTTTGTCCTTTTCTATCTCGGCGTGGATGGCACTGTGCTAATCATATGCTTAAAGATTTTGATAGAAAAACAGACATTTGAGGTGAGCAGATTTAGAGTGTCGCTGGTGTTGAGAGTGCTCCATACAGGAGCTGCTTTCCACCTAAACTTGAGAACTACCCAGAGTTCTCTGCTTCTTTTTTGCATAATTTATTCGTCACTCTATGCCTGAAAGGGTATTTCTTTGACTTATACTGGGTGCTCCCTTGTGTCTGGACAAAGCTATACCTCTCTGAAGAGCTCTAATTAGAGCGAAACACTGTGTCAGGGGTTGCTTTTGCTCATTTCAGGTTGGCTTGATTGGTATTTTGCCAATTCAAAGCTGTAATCCTGTGCCTGGAGTGGTAATTGGCTTTTGTCATTTTACAGCTCGGCAAGGACAGCACTGTGCTAGTCCTATGCTTAAAGACTTTGCTGTACAAATGGCAAAAGACTTTGTCCTTTTCTATCTCGGCGTGGATGGCACTGTGCTAATCCTATGCTTAAAGATTTTGATAGATAAACAGACATTTGAGGTGAGCAGATCTAGAGTGTCGCTGGTGTTGAGAGTGCTCCATACAGGAGCTGCTTTCCACCTAAACTTGAGAACTACCCAGAGTTCTCTGCTTCTTTTTTGCATAATTTATTCGTCACTCTATGCCTGAAAGGGTATTTCTTTGACTTATACTGGGTGCTCCCTTGTGTCTGGACAAAGCTATACCTCTCTGAAGAGCTCTAATTAGAGCGAAACACTGTGTCAGGGGTTGCTTTTGCTCATCTCAGGTTGGCTTGATTGGTATTTTACCAATTCAAAGCTGTAATCCTGTGCCTGGAGTGGTAATTGGCTTTTGTCATTTTACAGCTCGGCAAGGACATCACTGTGCTAGTCCTATACTTAAAGACTTTGCAGTACAAATGGCAAAAGACTTTGTCCTTTTCTATCTCGGCGTGGATGGCACTGTGCTAATCCTATGCTTAAAGATTTTGATAGAAAAACAGACATTTGAGGTGAGCAGATCTAGAGTGTCGCTGGTGTTGAGAGTGCTCCATACAGGAGCTGCTTTCTACCTAAACTTGAGAACTACCCAGAGTTCTCTGCTTCTTTTTTGCATAATTTATTCGTCACTCTATGCCTGAAAGGGTATTTCTTTGACTTATACTGGGTGCTCCCTTGTGTCTGGACTAAACTATACCTCTCTGAAGAGCTCTAATTAGAGCGAAACACTGTGTCAGGGGTTGCTTTTGCTCATTTCAGGTTGGCTTGATTGGTATTTTACCAATTCAAAGCTGTAATCCTGTGCCTGGAGTGGTAATTGGCTTTTGTCATTTTACAGCTCGGCAAAGACAGCACTGTGCTAGTCCTATGCTTAAAGACTTTGCTGTACAAATGGCAAAAGACTTTGTCCTTTTCTATCTCGGCGTGGATGGCACTGTGCTAATCCTATGCTTAAAGATTTTGATAGAAAAACAGACTTTGAGGTGAGCAGATCTAGAGGGTCGCTGGTGTTGAGAGTGCTCCCTATAGGAGCTGTTTTCCACCTAAACTTGAGAACTACCCAGAGTTCTCTGCTTCTTTTTTGCATAATTTATTCGTCACTCTATGCCTGAAAGGGTATTTCTTTGACTTATACTGGGTGCTCCCTTGTGTCTGGACAAAGCTATACCTCTCTGAAGAGCTCTAATCAGAGCGAAACACTGTGTCAGGGGTTGCTTTTGCTCATTTCAGGTTGGCTTGATTGGTATTTTACCAATTCAAAGCTGTAATCCTGTGCCTGGAGTGGTAATTGGCTTTTGTCATTTTACAGCTCGGCAAGGACAGCACTGTGCTAGTCCTATGCTTAAAGACTTTGCTGTACGAATGGCAAAAGACTTTGTCTTTTTCTATCTCGGCGTGGATGGCACTGTGCTAATCCTATGCTTAAAGATTTTGATAGAAAAACAGACATTTGAGGTGAGCAGATCTAGAGTGTCGCTGCTGTTGAGAGTGCTCCATACAGGAGCTGCTTTCCACCTAAACTTGAGAACTACCCAGAGTTCTCTGCTTCTTTTTTGCATAATTTATTCGTCACTCTATGCCTGAAAGGGTATTTCTTTGACTTATACTGGGTGCTCCCTTGTGTCTGGACAAAGCTATACCTCTCTGAAGAGCTCTAATTAGAGCGAAACACTGTGTCAGGGGTTGCTTTTGCTCATTTCGGGTTGGCTTGATTGGTATTTTACCAATTCAAAGCTGTAATCCTGTGCCTGGAGTGGTAATTGGCTTTTGTCATTTTACAGCTCGGCAAGGACAGCACTGTGCTAGTCCTATGCTTAAAGACTTTGCTGTACAAATGGCAAAAGACTTTGTCCTTTTCTATCTCGGCGTGGATGGCACTGTGCTAATCCTATGCTTAAAGATTTTGATAGAAAAACAGACATTTGAGGTGAGCAGATCTAGAGTGTTGCTGGTGTTCAGAGTGCTCCATACAGGAGCTGCTTTCCACCTAAACTTGAGAACTACCCAGAGTTCTCTGCTTCTTTTTTGCATAATTTATTCGTCACTCTATGCCTGAAAGGGTATTTCTTTGACTTATACTGGGTGCTCCCTTGTGTCTGGACAAAGCTATACCTCTCTGAAGAGTTCTAATTAGAGCGAAACACTGTGTCAGGGGTTGCTTTTGCTCATTTCAGGTTGGCTTGATTGGTATTTTACCAATTCAAAGCTGTAATCCCGTGCCTGGAGTGGTAATTGGCTTTTGTCATTTTACAGCTCGGCAAGGACAGCACTGTGCTAGTCCTATGCTTAAAGACTTTGCTGTACAAATGGCAAAAGACTTTGTCCTTTTCTATCTCGGCGCGGATGGCACTGTGCTAATCCTATGCTTAAAGATTTTGATAGAAAAACAGACATTTGAGGTGAGCAGATCTAGAGTGTCGCTGGTGTTGAGAGTGCTCCATACAGGAGCTGCTTTCCATCTAAACTTGAGAACTACCCAGAGTTCTCTGCTTCTTTTTTGCATAATTTATTCGTCACTCTATGCCTGAAAGGGTATTTCTTTGACTTATACTGGGTGCTCCCTTGTGTCTGGACAAAGCTATACCTCTCTGAAGAGCTCTAATTAGAGCGAAACACTGTGTCAGGGGTTGCTTTTGCTCATTTCAGGTTGGCTTGATTGGTATTTTACCAATTCAAAGCTGTAATCCTGTGCCTGGAGTGGTAATTGGCTTTTGTCATTTTACAGCTCGGCAAGGACAGCACTGTGCTAGTCCTATGCTTAAAGACTTTGCTGTACAAATGGCAAAATACTTTGTCCTTTTCTATCTCGGCGTGGATGGCACTGTGCTAATCCTATGCTTAAAGATTTTGATTGAAAAACAGACATTTGAGGTGAGCAGATTTAGAGTGTCGCTGGTGTTGAGAGTGCTCCATACAGGAGCTGCTTTCCACCTAAACTTGAGAACTACCCAGAGTTCTCTGCTTCTTTTTTGCATAATTTATTCGTCACTCTATGCCTGAAAGGGTATTTCTTTGACTTATACTGGGTGCTCCCTTGTGTCTGGACAAAGCTATACCTCTCTGAAGAGCTCTAATTAGAGCGAAACACTGTGTCAGGGGTTGCTTTTGCTCATTTCAGGTTGGCTTGATTGGTATTTTACCAATTCAAAGCTGTAATCCTGTGCCTGGAGTGGTAATTGGCTTTTGTCATTTTACAGCTCGGCAAGGACAGCACTGTGCTAGTCCTATGCTTAAAGACTTTGCTGTACAAATGGCAAAAGACTTTGTCCTTTTCTATCTCGGCGTGGATGGCACTGTGCTAATCCTATGCTTAAAGATTTTGATAGAAAAACAGACATTTGAGGTGAGCAGATCTAGAGTGTCGCTGGTGTTGAGAGTGCTCCATACAGGAGCTGCTTTCCACCTAAACTTGAGAAGTACCCAGAGTTCTCTGCTTCTTTTTTGCATAATTTATTTGTCACTCTATGCCTGAAAGGGTATTTCTTTGACTTATACTGGGTGCTCCCTTGTGTCTGGACAAAGTTATACCTCTCTGAAGAGCTCTAATTAGAGCGAAACACTGTGTTAGGGGTTGCTTTTGCTCATTTCAGGTTGGCTTGATTGGTATTTTACCAATTCAAAGCTGTAATCCTGTGCCTGGAGTGGTAATTGGCTTTTGTCATTTTACAGCTCGGCAAGGACATCACTGTGCTAGTCCTATACTTAAAGACTTTGCAGTACAAATGGCAAAAGACTTTGTCCTTTTCTATCTCGGCGTGGATGGCACTGTGCTAATCCTATGCTTAAAGATTTTGATAGAAAAACAGACATTTGAGGTGAGCAGATCTAGAGTGTCGCTGGTGTTGAGAGTGCTCCATACAGGAGCTGCTTTCTACCTAAACTTGAGAACTACCCAGAGTTCTCTGCTTCTTTTTTGCATAATTTATTCGTCACTCTATGCCTGAAAGGGTATTTCTTTGACTTATACTGGGTGCTCCCTTGTGTCTGGACTAAGCTATACCTCTCTGAAGAGCTCTAATTAGAGCGAAACACTGTGTCAGGGGTTGCTTTTGCTCATTTCAGGTTGGCTTGATTGGTATTTTACCAATTCAAAGCTGTAATTCTGTGCCTGGAGTGGTAATTGGCTTTTGTCATTTTACAGCTCGGCAAAGACAGCACTGTGCTAGTCCTATGCTTAAAGACTTTGCTGTACAAATGGCAAAAGACTTTGTCCTTTTCTATCTCGGCGTGGATGGCACTGTGCTAATCCTATGCTTAAAGATTTTGATAGATAAACAGACATTTGAGGTGAGCAGATCTAGAGTGTCGCTGGTGTTGAGAGTGCTCCATACAGGAGCTGCTTTCCACCTAAACTTGAGAACTACCCAGAGTTCTCTGCTTCTTTTTTGCATAATTTATTCGTCACTCTATGCCTGAAAGGGTATTTCTTTGACTTATACTGGGTGCTCCCTTGTGTCTGGACAAAGCTATACCTCTCTGAAGAGCTCTAATTAGAGCGAAACACTGTGTCAGGGGTTGCTTTTGCTCATCTCAGGTTGGCTTGATTGGTATTTTACCAATTCAAAGCTGTAATCCTGTGCCTGGAGTGGTAATTGGCTTTTGTCATTTTACAGCTCGGCAAGGACATCACTGTGCTAGTCCTATACTTAAAGACTTTGCAGTACAAATGGCAAAAGACTTTGTCCTTTTCTATCTCGGCGTGGATGGCACTGTGCTAATCCTATGCTTAAAGATTTTGATAGAAAAACAGACATTTGAGGTGAGCAGATCTAGAGTGTCGCTGGTGTTGAGAGTGCTCCATACAGGAGCTGCTTTCCACCTAAACTTGAGAACTACCCAGAGTTCTCTGCTTCTTTTTTGCATAATTTATTCGTCACTCTATGCCTGAAAGGGTATTTCTTTGACTTATACTGGGTGCTCCCTTGTGTCTGGACAAAGCTATACCTCTCTGAAGAGCTCTAATTAGAGCGAAACACTGTGTCAGGGGTTGCTTTTGCTCATTTCAGGTTGGCTTGATTGGTATTTTACCAATTCAAAGCTGTAATCCTGTGCCTGGAGTGGTAATTGGCTTTTGTAATTTTACAGCTCGGCAAAGACAGCACTGTGCTAGTCCTATGCTTAAAGACTTTGCTGTACAAATGGCAAAAGACTTTGTCCTTTTCTAACTCGGCGTGGATGGCACTGTGCTAATCCTATGCTTAAAGATTTTGATAGAAAAACAGACATTTGAGGTGAGCAGATCTAGAGGGTCGCTGGTGTTGAGAGTGCTCCATATAGGAGCTGTTTTCCACCTAAACTTGAGAACTACCCAGAGTTCTCTGCTTCTTTTTTGCATAATTTATTCGTCACTCTATGCCTGAAAGGGTATTTCTTTGACTTATACTGGGTGCTCCCTTGTGTCTGGACAAAGCTATACCTCTCTGAAGAGCTCTAATCAGAGCGAAACACTGTGTCAGGGGTTGCTTTTGCTCATTTCAGGTTGGCTTGATTGGTATTTTACCAATTCAAAGCTGTAATCCTGTGCCTGGAGTGGTAATTGGCTTTTGTCATTTTACAGCTCGGCAAAGACAGCACTGTGCTAGTCCTATGCTTAAAGACTTTGCTGTACAAATGGCAAAAGACTTTGTCCTTTTCTATCTCGGCGTGGATGGCACTGTGCTAATCCTATGCTTAAAGATTTTGATAGAAAAACAGACATTTGAGGTGAGCAGATCTAGAGTGTCGCTGGTGTTGAGAGTTCTCCATATAGGAGCTGTTTTCCACCTAAACTTGAGAACTACCCAGAGTTCTCTGCTTCTTTTTTGCATAATTTATTCGTCACTCTATGCCTGAAAGGGTATTTCTTTGACTTATACTGGGTGCTCCCTTGTGTCTGGACAAAGCTATACCTCTCTGAAGAGCTCTAATCAGAGCGAAACACTGTGTCAGGGGTTGCTTTTGCTCATTTCAGGTTGGCTTGATTGGTATTTTACCAATTCAAAGCTGTAATCCTGTGCCTGGAGTGGTAATTGGCTTTTGTCATTTTACAGCTCGGCAAGGACAGCACTGTGCTAGTCCTATGCTTAAAGACTTTGCTGTACAAATGGCAAAAGACTTTGTCCTTTTCTATCTCGGCGTGGATGGCACTGTGCTAATCCTATGCTTAAAGATTTTGATAGAAAAACAGACATTTGAGGTGAGCAGATCTAGAGTGTCGCTGGTGTTGAGAGTGCTCCATACAGGAGCTGCTTTCCACCTAAACTTGAGAACTACCCAGAGTTCTCTGCTTCTTTTTTGCATAATTTATTCGTCACTCTATGCCTGAAAGGGTATTTCTTTGACTTATACTGGGTGCTCCCTTGTGTCTGGACAAAGCTATACCTCCCTGAAGAGCTCTAATTAGAGCGAAACACTGTGTCAGGGGTTGCTTTTGCTCATTTCAGGTTGGCTTGATTGGTATTTTACCAATTCAAAGCTGTAATCCTGTGCCTGGAGTGGTAATTGGCTTTTGTCATTTTACAGCTCGGCAAGGACAGCACTGTGCTAGTCCTATGCTTAAAGACTTTGCTGTACAAATGGCAAAAGACTTTGTCCTTTTCTATCTCGGCGTGGATGGCACTGTGCTAATCCTATGCTTAAAGATTTTGATAGAAAAACAGACATTTGAGGTGAGCAGATCTAGAGTGTCGCTGGTGTTGAGAGTGCTCCATACAGGATCTGCTTTCCACCTAAACTTGAGAACTACCCAGAGTTCTCTGCTTCTTTTTTGCATAATTTATTCGTCACTCTATGCCTGAAAGGGTATTTCTTTGACTTATACTGGGTGCTCCCTTGTGTCTGGACAAAGCTATACCTCTCTGAAGAGCTCTAATTAGAGCGAAACACTGTGTCAGGGGTTGCTTTTGCTCATTTCAGGTTGGCTTGATTGGTATTTTACCAATTCAAAGCTGTAATCCTGTGCCTGGAGTGGTAATTGGCTTTTGTAATTTTACAGCTCGGCAAAGACAGCACTGTGCTAGTCCTATGCTTAAAGACTTTGCTGTACAAATGGCAAAAGACTTTGTCCTTTTCTAACTCGGCGTGGATGGCACTGTGCTAATCCTATGCTTAAAGATTTTGATAGAAAAACAGACATTTGAGGTGAGCAGATCTAGAGGGTCGCTGGTGTTGAGAGTGCTCCATATAGGAGCTGTTTTCCACCTAAACTTGAGAACTACCCAGAGTTCTCTGCTTCTTTTTTGCATAATTTATTCGTCACTCTATGCCTGAAAGGGTATTTCTTTGACTTATACTGGGTGCTCCCTTGTGTCTGGACAAAGCTATACCTCTCTGAAGAGCTCTAATCAGAGCGAAACACTGTGTCAGGGGTTGCTTTTGCTCATTTCAGGTTGGCTTGATTGGTATTTTACCAATTCAAAGCTGTAATCCTGTGCCTGGAGTGGTAATTGGCTTTTGTCATTTTACAGCTCGGCAAAGACAGCACTGTGCTAGTCCTATGCTTAAAGACTTTGCTGTACAAATGGCAAAAGACTTTGTCCTTTTCTATCTCGGCGTGGATGGCACTGTGCTAATCCTATGCTTAAAGATTTTGATAGAAAAACAGACATTTGAGGTGAGCAGATCTAGAGTGTCGCTGGTGTTGAGAGTTCTCCATATAGGAGCTGTTTTCCACCTAAACTTGAGAACTACCCAGAGTTCTCTGCTTCTTTTTTGCATAATTTATTCGTCACTCTATGCCTGAAAGGGTATTTCTTTGACTTATACTGGGTGCTCCCTTGTGTCTGGACAAAGCTATACCTCTCTGAAGAGCTCTAATCAGAGCGAAACACTGTGTCAGGGGTTGCTTTTGCTCATTTCAGGTTGGCTTGATTGGTATTTTACCAATTCAAAGCTGTAATCCTGTGCCTGGAGTGGTAATTGGCTTTTGTCATTTTACAGCTCGGCAAGGACAGCACTGTGCTAGTCCTATGCTTAAAGACTTTGCTGTACAAATGGCAAAAGACTTTGTCCTTTTCTATCTCGGCGTGGATGGCACTGTGCTAATCCTATGCTTAAAGATTTTGATAGAAAAACAGACATTTGAGGTGAGCAGATCTAGAGTGTCGCTGGTGTTGAGAGTGCTCCATACAGGATCTGCTTTCCACCTAAACTTGAGAACTACCCAGAGTTCTCTGCTTCTTTTTTGCATAATTTATTCGTCACTCTATGCCTGAAAGGGTATTTCTTTGACTTATACTGGGTGCTCCCTTGTGTCTGGACAAAGCTATACCTCTCTGAAGAGCTCTAATTAGAGCGAAACACTGTGTCAGGGGTTGCTTTTGCTCATTTCAGGTTGGCTTGATTGGTATTTTACCATTTCAAAGCTGTAATCCTGTGCCTGGAGTGGTAATTGGCTTCTGTCATTTTACAGCTCGGCAAGGACAGCACTGTGCTAGTCCTATGCTTAAAGACTTTGCTGTACAAATGGCAAAATACTTTGTCCTTTTCTATCTCGGCATGGATGGCACTGTGCTAATCCTATGCTTAAAGATTTTGATAGAAAAACAGACATTTGAGGTGAGCAGATCTAGAGTGTCGCTGGTGTTGAGAGTGCTCCATACAGGAGCTGCTTTCCACCTAAACTTGAGAACTACCCAGAGTTCTCTGCTTCTTTTTTGCATAATTTATTCGTCACTCTATGCCTGAAAGGGTATTTCTTTGACTTATACTGGGTGCTCCCTTGTGTCTGGACAAAGCTATACCTCTCTGAAGAGCTCTAATTAGAGCGAAACACTGTGTCAGGGGTTGCTTTTGCTCATTTCAGGTTGGCTTGATTGGTATTTTACCAATTCAAAGCTGTAATCCTGTGCCTGGAGTGGTAATTGGCTTTTGTCATTTTACAGCTCGGCAAGGACAGCACTGTGCTAGTCCTATGCTTAAAGACTTTGCTGTACAAATGGCAAAAGACTTTGTCCTTTTCTATCTCGGCGTGGATGGCACTGTGCTAATCCTATGCTTAAAGATTCTGATAGAAAAACAGACATTTGAGGTGAGCAGATCTAGAGTGTCGCTGGTGTTGAGAGTGCTCCATACAGGAGCTGCTTTCCACCTAAACTTGAGAACTACCCAGAGTTCTCTGCTTCTTTTTTGCATAATTTATTCGTCACTCTATGCCTGAAAGGGTATTTCTTTGACTTATACTGGGTGCTCCCTTGTGTCTGGACAAAGCTATACCTCTCTGAAGAGCTCTAATTAGAGCGAAACACTGTGTCAGGGGTTGCTTTTGCTCATTTCAGGTTGGCTTGATTGGTATTTTACCAATTCAAAGCTGTAATCCCGTGCCTGGAGTGGTTATTGGCTTTTGTCATTTTACAGCTCGGCAAGGACAGCACTGTGCTAGTCCTATGCTTAAAGACTTTGCTGTACAAATGGCAAAAGACTTTGTCCTTTTCTATCTCGGCGCGGATGGCACTGTGCTAATCCTATGCTTAAAGATTTTGATAGAAAAACAGACATTTGAGGTGAGCAGATCTAGAGTGTCGCTGGTGTTGAGAGTGCTCCATACAGGAGCTGCTTTCCACCTAAACTTGAGAACTACCCAGAGTTCTCTGCTTCTTTTTTGCATAATTTATTCGTCACTCTATGCCTGAAAGGGTATTTCTTTGACTTATACTGGGTGCTCCCTTGTGTCTGGACAAAGCTATACCTCTCTGAAGAGCTCTAATTAGAGCGAAACACTGTGTCAGGGGTTGCTTTTGCTCATTTCAGGTTGGCTTGATTGGTATTTTACCAATTCAAAGCTGTAATCCTGTGCCTGGTGTGGTAATTGGCTTTTGTCATTTTACAGCTCGGCAAGGACAGCACTGTGCTAGTCCTATGCTTAAAGACTTTGCTGTACAAATGGCAAAATACTTTGTCCTTTTCTATCTCGGCGTGGATGGCACTGTGCTAATCCTATGCTTAAAGATTTTGATAGAAAAACAGACATTTGAGGTGAGCAGATTTAAAGTGTCGCTGGTGTTGAGAGTGCTCCATACAGGAGCTGCTTTCCACCTAAACTTGAGAACTACCCAGAGTTCTCTGCTTCTTTTTTGCATAATTTATTCGTCACTCTATGCCTGAAAGGGTATTTCTTTGACTTATACTGGGTGCTCCCTTGTGTCTGGACAAAGCTATACCTCTCTGAAGAGCTCTAATTAGAGCGAAACACTGTGTCAGGGGTTGCTTTTGCTCATTTCAGGTTGGCTTGATTGGTATTTTACCAATTCAAAGCTGTAATCCTGTGCCTGGAGTGGTAATTGGCTTTTGTCATTTTACAGCTCGGCAAGGACAGCACTGTGCTAGTCCTATGCTTAAAGACTTTGCTGTACAAATGGCAAAAGACTTTGTCCTTTTCTATCTCGGCGTGGATGGCACTGTGCTAATCCTATGCTTAAAGATTTTGATAGATAAACAGACATTTGAGGTGAGCAGATCTAGAGTGTCGCTGGTGTTGAGAGTGCTCCATACAGGAGCTGCTTTCCACCTAAACTTGAGAACTACCCAGAGTTCTCTGCTTCTTTTTTGCATAATTTATTCGTCACTCTATGCCTGAAAGGGTATTTCTTTGACTTATACTGGGTGCTCCCTTGTGTCTGGACAAAGCTATACCTCTCTGAAGAGCTCTAATTAGAGCGAAACACTGTGTCAGGGGTTGCTTTTGCTCATTTCAGGTTGGCTTGATTGGTATTTTACCAATTCAAAGCTGTAATCCTGTGCCTGGAGTGGTAATTGGCTTTTGTCATTTTACAGCTCGGCAAAGACAGCACTGTGCTAGTCCTATGCTTAAAGACTTTGCTGTACAAATGGCAAAAGACTTTGTCCTTTTCTATCTCGGCGTGGATGGCACTGTGCTAATCCTATGCTTAAAGATTTTGATAGAAAAACAGACATTTGAGGTGAGCAGATCTAGAGGGTCGCTGGTGTTGAGAGTGCTCCATATAGGAGCTGTTTTCCACCTAAACTTGAGAACTACCCAGAGTTCTCTGCTTCTTTTTTGCATAATTTATTCGTCACTCTATGCCTGAAAGGGTATTTCTTTGACTTATACTGGGTGCTCCCTTGTGTCTGGACAAAGCTATACCTCTCTGAAGAGCTCTAATCAGAGCGAAACACTGTGTCAGGGGTTGCTTTTGCTCATTTCAGGTTGGCTTGATTGGTATTTTACCAATTCAAAGCTGTAATCCTGTGCCTGGAGTGGTAATTGGCTTTTCTCATTTTACAGCTCGGCAAGGACAGCACTGTGCTAGTCCTATGCTTAAAGACTTTGCTGTACAAATGGCAAAAGACTTTGTCTTTTTCTATCTCGGCGTGGATGGCACTGTGCTAATCCTATGCTTAAAGATTTTGATAGAAAAACAGACATTTGAGGTGAGCAGATCTAGAGTGTCGCTGCTGTTGAGAGTGCTCCATACAGGAGCTGCTTTCCACCTAAACTTGAGAACTACCCAGAGTTCTCTGCTTCTTTTTTGCATAATTTATTCGTCACTCTATGCCTGAAAGGGTATTTCTTTGACTTATACTGGGTGCTCCCTTGTGTCTGGACAAAGCTATACCTCTCTGAAGAGCTCTAATTAGAGCGAAACACTGTGTCAGGGGTTGCTTTTGCTCATTTCAGGTTGGCTTGATTGGTATTTTACCAATTCAAAGCTGTAATCCTGTGCCTGGAGTGGTAATTGGCTTTTGTCATTTTACAGCTCGGCAAGGACAGCACTGTGCTAGTCCTATGCTTAAAGACTTTGCTGTACAAATGGCAAAAGACTTTGTCCTTTTCTATCTCGGCGTGGATGGCACTGTGCTAATCCTATGCTTAAAGATTTTGATAGAAAAACAGACATTTGAGGTGAGCAGATCTAGAGTGTCGCTGGTGTTGAGAGTGCTCCATACAGGAGCTGCTTTCCACCTAAACTTGAGAACTACCCAGAGTTCTCTGCTTCTTTTTTGCATAATTTATTCGTCACTCTATGCCTGAAAGGGTATTTCTTTGACTTATACTGGGTGCTCCCTTGTGTCTGGACAAAGCTATACCTCTCTGAAGAGCTCTAATTAGAGCGAAACACTGTGTCAGGGGTTGCTTTTGCTCATTTCAGGTTGGCTTGATTGGTATTTTACCAATTCAAAGCTGTAATCCTGTGCCTGGAGTGGTAATTGGCTTTTGTCATTTTACAGCTCGGCAAGGACAGCACTGTGCTAGTCCTATGCTTAAAGACTTTGCTGTACAAATGGCAAAATACTTTGTCCTTTTCTATCTCGGCGTGGATGGCACTGTGCTAATCCTATGCTTAAAGATTTTGATTGAAAAACAGACATTTGAGGTGAGCAGATTTAGAGTGTCGCTGGTGTTGAGAGTGCTCCATACAGGAGCTGCTTTCCACCTAAACTTGAGAACTACCCAGAGTTCTCTGCTTCTTTTTTGCATAATTTATTCGTCACTCTATGCCTGAAAGGGTATTTCTTTGACTTATACTGGGTGCTCCCTTGTGTCTGGACAAAGCTATACCTCTCTGAAGAGCTCTAATTAGAGCGAAACACTGTGTCAGGGGTTGCTTTTGCTCATTTCAGGTTGGCTTGATTGGTATTTTACCAATTCAAAGCTGTAATCCTGTGCCTGGAGTGGTAATTGGCTTTTGTCATTTTACAGCTCGGCAAGGACAGCACTGTGCTAGTCCTATGCTTAAAGACTTTGCTGTACAAATGGCAAAAGACTTTGTCCTTTTCTATCTCGGCGTGGATGGCACTGTGCTAATCCTATGCTTAAAGATTTTGATAGAAAAACAGACATTTGAGGTGAGCAGATCTAGAGTGTCGCTGGTGTTGAGAGTGCTCCATACAGGAGCTGCTTTCCACCTAAACTTGAGAAGTACCCAGAGTTCTCTGCTTCTTTTTTGCATAATTTATTCGTCACTCTATGCCTGAAAGGGTATTTCTTTGACTTATACTGGGTGCTCCCTTGTGTCTGGACAAAGTTATACCTCTCTGAAGAGCTCTAATTAGAGCGAAACACTGTGTCAGGGGTTGCTTTTGCTCCTTTCAGGTTGGCTTGATTGGTATTTTACCAATTCAAAGCTGTAATCCTGTGCCTGGAGTGGTAATTGGCTTTTGTCATTTTACAGCTCGGCAAGGACATCACTGTGCTAGTCCTATACTTAAAGACTTTGCAGTACAAATGGCAAAAGACTTTGTCCTTTTCTATCTCGGCGTGGATGGCACTGTGCTAATCCTATGCTTAAAGATTTTGATAGAAAAACAGACATTTGAGGTGAGCAGATCTAGAGTGTCGCTGGTGTTGAGAGTGCTCCATACAGGAGCTGCTTTCTACCTAAACTTGAGAACTACCCAGAGTTCTCTGCTTCTTTTTTGCATAATTTATTCGTCACTCTATGCCTGAAAGGGTATTTCTTTGACTTATACTGGGTGCTCCCTTGTGTCTGGACTAAGCTATACCTCTCTGAAGAGCTCTAATTAGAGCGCAACACTGTGTCAGGGGTTGCTTTTGCTCATTTCAGGTTGGCTTGATTGGTATTTTACCAATTCAAAGCTGTAATTCTGTGCCTGGAGTGGTAATTGGCTTTTGTCATTTTACAGCTCGGCAAAGACAGCACTGTGCTAGTCCTATGCTTAAAGACTTTGCTGTACAAATGGCAAAAGACTTTGTCCTTTTCTATCTCGGCGTGGATGGCACTGTGCTAATCCTATGCTTAAAGATTTTGATAGAAAAACAGACATTTGAGGTGAGCAGATCTAGAGTGTCGCTGGTGTTGAGAGTGCTCCATACAGGAGCTGCTTTCCACCTAAACTTGAGAACTACCCAGAGTTCTCTGCTTCTTTTTTGCATAATTTATTCGTCACTCTATGCCTGAAAGGGTATTTCTTTGACTTGTACTGGGTGCTCCCTTGTGTCTGGACAAAGCTATACCTCTCTGAAGAGCTCTAATTAGAGCGAAACACTGTGTCAGGGATTGCTTTTGCTCATTTCAGGTTGGCTTGATTGGTATTTTACCAATTCAAAGCTGTAATCCCGTGCCTGTAGTGGTAATTGGCTTTTGTCATTTTACAGCTCGGCAAGGACAGCACTGTGCTAGTCCTATGCTTAAAGACTTTGCTGTACAAATGGCAAAAGACTTTGTCCTTTACTATCTCGGCGCGGATGGCACTGTGCTAATCCTATGCTTAAAGATTTTGATAGAAAAACAGACATTTGAGGTGAGCAGATCTAGAGTGTCGCTGGTGTTGAGAGTGCTCCATACAGGAGCTGCTTTCCACCTAAACTTGAGAACTACCCAGAGTTCTCTGCTTCTTTTTTGCATAATTTATTCGTCACTCTATGCCTGAAAGGGTATTTCTTTGACTTATACTGGGTGCTCCCTTGTGTCTGGACAAAGCTATACCTCCCTGAAGAGCTCTAATTAGAGTGAAACACTGTGTCAGGGGTTGCTTTTGCTCATTTCAGGTTGGCTTGATTGGTATTTTACCAATTCAAAGCTGTAATCCTGTGCCTGGAGTGGTAATTGGCTTTTGTCATTTTACAGCTCGGCAAGGACAGCACTGTGCTAGTCCTATGCTTAAAGACTTTGCTGTACAAATGGCAAAAGACTTTGTCCTTTTCTATCTCGGCGTGGATGGCACTGTGCTAATCCTATGCTTAAAGATTTTGATAGAAAAACAGACATTTGAGGTGAGCAGATCTAGAGTGTCGCTGGTGTTGAGAGTGCTCCATACAGGATCTGCTTTCCACCTAAACTTGAGAACTACCCAGAGTTCTCTGCTTCTTTTTTGCATAATTTATTCGTCACTCTATGCCTGAAAGGGTATTTCTTTGACTTATACTGGGTGCTCCCTTGTGTCTGGACAAAGCTATACCTCTCTGAAGAGCTCTAATTAGAGCGAAACACTGTGTCAGGGGTTGCTTTTGCTCATTTCAGGTTGGCTTGATTGGTATTTTACCAATTCAAAGCTGTAATCCCGTGCCTGGAGTGGTAATTGGCTTTTGTCATTTTACAGCTCGGCAAGGACAGCACTGTGCTAGTCCTATGCTTAAAGACTTTGCTGTACAAATGGCAAAAGACTTTGTCCTTTTTTATCTCGGCGCGGATGGCACTGTGCTAATCCTATGCTTAAAGATTTTGATAGAAAAACAGACATTTGAGGTGAGCAGATCTAGAGTGTCGCTGGTGTTGAGAGTGCTCCATACAGGAGCTGCTTTCCACCTAAACTTGAGAACTACCCAGAGTTCTCTGCTTCTTTTTTGCATAATTTATTCGTCACTCTATGCCTGAAAGGGTATTTCTTTGACTTATACTGGGTGCTCCCTTGTGTCTGGACAAAGCTATACCTCTCTGAAGAGCTCTAATTAGAGCGAAACACTGTGTCAGGGGTTGCTTTTGCTCATTTCAGGTTGGCTTGATTGGTATTTTACCAATTCAAAGCTGTAATCCTGTGCCTGGAGTGGTAATTGGCTTCTGTCATTTTACAGCTCGGCAAGGACAGCACTGTGCTAGTCCTATGCTTAAAGACTTTGCTGTACAAATGGCAAAATACTTTGTCCTTTTCTATCTCGGCGTGGATGGCACTGTGCTAATCCTATGCTTAAAGATTTTGATAGAAAAACAGACATTTGAGGTGAGCAGATCTAGAGTGTCGCTGGTGTTGAGAGTGCTCCATACAGGAGCTGCTTTCCACCTAAACTTGAGAACTACCCAGAGTTCTCTGCTTCTTTTTTGCATAATTTATTCGTCACTCTATGCCTGAAAGGGTATTTCTTTGACTTATACTGGGTGCTTCCTTGTGTCTGGACAAAGCTATACCTCTCTGAAGAGCTCTAATTAGAGCGAAACACTGTGTCAGGGGTTGCTTTTGCTCATTTCAGGTTGGCTTGATTGGTATTTTACCAATTCAAAGCTGTAATCCTGTGCCTGGAGTGGTAATTGGCTTTTGTCATTTTACAGCTCGGCAAGGACAGCACTGTGCTAGTCCTATGCTTAAAGACTTTGCTGTACAAATGGCAAAAGACTTTGTCCTTTTCTATCTCGGCGTGGATGGCACTGTGCTAATCCTATGCTTAAAGATTCTGATAGAAAAACAGACATTTGAGGTGAGCAGATCTAGAGTGTCGCTGGTGTTGAGAGTGCTCCATACAGGAGCTGCTTTCCACCTAAACTTGAGAACTACCCAGAGTTCTCTGCTTCTTTTTTGCATAATTTATTCGTCACTCTATGCCTGAAAGGGTATTTCTTTGACTTATACTGGGTGCTCCCTTGTGTCTGGACAAAGCTATACCTCTCTGAAGAGCTCTAATTAGAGCGAAACACTGTGTCAGGGGTTGCTTTTGCTCATTTCAGGTTGGCTTGATTGGTATTTTACCAATTCAAAGCTGTAATCCCGTGCCTGGAGTGGTAATTGGCTTTTGTCATTTTACAGCTCGGCAAGGACAGCACTGTGCTAGTCCTATGCTTAAAGACTTTGCTGTACAAATGGCAAAAGACTTTGTCCTTTTCTATCTCGGCGCGGATGGCACTGTGCTAATCCTATGCTTAAAGATTTTGATAGAAAAACAGACATTTGAGGTGAGCAGATCTAGAGTGTCGCTGGTGTTGAGAGTGCTCCATACAGGAGCTGCTTTCCACCTAAACTTGAGAACTACCCAGAGTTCTCTGCTTCTTTTTTGCATAATTTATTCGTCACTCAATGCCTGAAAGGGTATTTCTTTGACTTATACTGGGTGCTCCCTTGTGTCTGGACAAAGCTATACCTCTCTGAAGAGTTCTAATTAGAGCGAAACACTGTGTCAGGGGTTGCTTTTGCTCATTTCAGGTTGGCTTGATTGGTATTTTACCAATTCAAAGCTGTAATCCTGTGCCTGGAGTGGTAATTGGCTTTTGTCATTTTACAGCTCGGCAAGGACAGCACTGTGCTAGTCCTATGCTTAAAGACTTTTCTGTACAAATGGCAAAATACTTTGTCCTTTTCTATCTCGGCGTGGATGGCACTGTGCTAATCCTATGCTTAAAGATTTTGATAGAAAAACAGACATTTGAGGTGAGCAGATTTAGAGTGTCGCTGGTGTTGAGAGTGCTCCATACAGGAGCTGCTTTCCACCTAAACTTGAGAACTACCCAGAGTTCTCTGCTTCTTTTTTGCATAATTTATTCGTCACTCTATGCCTGAAAGGGTATTTCTTTGACTTATACTGGGTGCTCCCTTGTGTCTGGACAAAGCTATACCTCTCTGAAGAGCTCTAATTAGAGCGAAACACTGTGTCAGGGGTTGCTTTTGCTCATTTCAGGTTGGCTTGATTGGTATTTTACCAATTCAAAGCTGTAATCCTGTGCCTGGAGTGGTAATTGGCTTTTGTCATTTTACAGCTCGGCAAGGACAGCACTGTGCTAGTCCTATGCTTAAAGACTTTGCTGTACAAATGGCAAAAGACTTTGTCCTTTTCTATCTCGGCGTGGATGGCACTGTGCTAATCCTATGCTTAAAGATTTGATAGATAAACAGACATTTGAGGTGAGCAGATCTAGAGTGTCGCTGGTGTTGAGAGTGCTCCATACAGGAGCTGCTTTCCACCTAAACTTGAGAACTACCCAGAGTTCTCTGCTTCTTTTTTGCATAATTTATTCGTCACTCTATGCCTGAAAGGGTATTTCTTTGACTTATACTGGGTGCTCCCTTGTGTCTGGACAAAGCTATACCTCTCTGAAGAGCTCTAATTAGAGCGAAACACTGTGTCAGGGGTTGCTTTTGCTCATTTCAGGTTGGCTTGATTGGTATTTTACCAATTCAAAGCTGTAATCCTGTGCCTGGAGTGGTAATTGGCTTTTGTCATTTTACAGCTCGGCAAGGACATCACTGTGCTAGTCCTATACTTAAAGACTTTGCAGTACAAATGGCAAAAGACTTTGTCCTTTTCTATCTCGGCGTGGATGGCACTGTGCTAATCCTATGCTTAAAGATTTTGATAGAAAAACAGACATTTGAGGTGAGCAGATCTAGAGTGTCGCTGGTGTTGAGAGTGCTCCATACAGGAGCTGCTTTCTACCTAAACTTGAGAACTACCCAGAGTTCTCTGCTTCTTTTTTGCATAATTTATTCGTCACTCTATGCCTGAAAGGGTATTTCTTTGACTTACACTGGGTGCTCCCTTGTGTCTGGACTAAGCTATACCTCTCTGAAGAGCTCTAATTAGAGCGAAACACTGTGTCAGGGGTTGCTTTTGCTCATTTCAGGTTGGCTTGATTGGTATTTTACCAATTCAAAGCTGTAATCCTATGCCTGGAGTGCTAATTGGCTTTTGTCATTTTACAGCTCGGCAAAGACAGCACTGTGCTAGTCCTATGCTTAAAGACTTTGCTGTACAAATGGCAAAAGACTTTGTCCTTTTCTATCTCGGCGTGGATGGCACTGTGCTAATCCTATGCTTAAAGATTTTGGTAGAAAAACAGACATTTGAGGTGAGCAGATCTAGAGTGTCGCTGGTGTTGAGAGTGCTCCATATAGGAGCTGTTTTCCACCTAAACTTGAGAACTACCCAGAGTTCTCTGCTTCTTTTTTGCATAATTTATTCGTCACTCTATGCCTGAAAGGGTATTTCTTTGACTTATACTGGGTGCTCCCTTGTGTCTGGACAAAGCTATACCTCTCTGAAGAGCTCTAATCAGAGCGAAACACTGTGTCAGGGGTTGCTTTTGCTCATTTCAGGTTGGCTTGATTGGTATTTTACCAATTCAAAGCTGTAATCCTGTGCCTGGAGTGGTAATTGGCTTTTGTCATTTTACAGCTCGGCAACGACAGCACTGTGCTAGTCCTATGCTTAAAGACTTTGCTGTACAAATGGCAAAAGACTTTGTCCTTTTCTATCTCGGCGTGGATGGCACTGTGCTAATCCTATGCTTAAAGATTTTGATAGAAAAACAGACATTTGAGGTGAGCAGATCTAGAGTGTCGCTGCTGTTGAGAGTGCTCCATACAGGAGCTGCTTTCCACCTAAACTTGAGAACTACCCAGAGTTCTCTGCTTCTTTTTTGCATAATTTATTCGTCACTCTATGCCTGAAAGGGTATTTCTTTGACTTATACTGGGTGCTCCCTTGTGTCTGGACAAAGCTATACCTCTCTGAAGAGCTCTAATTAGAGCAAAACACTGTGTCAGGGGTTGCTTTTGCTCATTTCAGGTTGGCTTGATTGGTATTTTACCAATTCAAAGCTGTAATCCTGTGCCTGGAGTGGTAATTGGCTTTTGTCATTTTACAGCTCGGCAAGGACATCACTGTGCTAGTCCTATGCTTAAAGACTTTGCTGTACAAATGGCAAAAGACTTTGTCCTTTTCTATCTCGGCGTGGATGGCACTGTGCTAATCCTATGCTTAAAGATTTTGATAGAAAAACAGACATTTGAGGTGAGCAGATCTAGAGTGTCGCTGGTGTTGAGAGTGCTCCATACAGGAACTGCTTTCCACCTAAACTTGAGAACTACCCAGAGTTCTCTGCTTCTTTTTTGCATAATTTATTCGTCACTCTATGCCTGAAAGGGTATTTCTTTGACTTATACTGGGTGCTCCCTTGTGTCTGGACAAAGCTATACCTCTCTGAAGAGCTCTAATTAGAGCGAAACACTGTGTCAGGGGTTGCTTTTGCTCATTTCAGGTTGGCTTGATTGGTATTTTACCAATTCAAAGCTGTAATCCTGTGCCTGGAGTGGTAATTGGCTTTTGTCATTTTACAGCTCGGCAAGGACAGCACTGTGCTAGTCCTATGCTTAAAGACTTTGCTGTACAAATGGCAAAATACTTTGTCCTTTTCTATCTCGGCGTGGATGGCACTGTGCTAATCCTATGCTTAAAGATTTTGATAGAAAAACAGACATTTGAGGTGAGCAGATTTAGAGTGTCGCTGGTGTTGAGAGTGCTCCATACAGGAGCTGCTTTCCACCTAAACTTGAGAACTACCCAGAGTTCTCTGCTTCTTTTTTGCATAATTTATTCGTCACTCTATGCCTGAAAGGGTATTTCTTTGACTTATACTGGGTGCTCCCTTGTGTCTGGACAAAGCTATACCTCTCTGAAGAGCTCTAATTAGAGCGAAACACTGTGTCAGGGGTTGCTTTTGCTCATTTCAGGTTGGCTTGATTGGTATTTTACCAATTCAAAGCTGTAATCCTGTGCCTGCAGTGGTAATTGGCTTTTGTCATTTTACAGATCGGCAAGGACAGCACTGTGCTAGTCCTATGCTTAAAGACTTTGCTGTACAAATGGCAAAAGACTTTCTCCTTTTCTATCTCGGCGTGGATGGCACTGTGCTAATCCTATGCTTAAAGATTTTGATAGAAAAACAGACATTTGAGGTGAGCAGATCTAGAGTGTCGCTGGTGTTGAGAGTGCTCCATACAGGAGCTGCTTTCCACCTAAACTTGAGAACTACCCAGAGTTCTCTGCTTCTTTTTTGCCTAATTTATTCGTCACTCTATGCCTGAAAGGGTATTTCTTTGACTTATACTGGGTGCTCCCTTGTGTCTGGACAAAGCTATACCTCTCTGAAGAGCTCTAATTAGAGCGAAACACTGTGTCAGGGGTTGCTTTTGCTCATTTCAGGTTGGCTTGATTGGTATTTTACCAATTCAAAGCTGTAATCCTGTGCCTGGAGTGGTAATTGGCTTTTGTCATTTTACAGCTCGGCAAGGACAGCACTGTGCTAGTCCTATGCTTAAAGACTTTGCTGTACAAATGGCAAAAGACTTTCTCCTTTTCTATCTTGGCGTGGATGGCACTGTGCTAATCCTATGCTTAAAGATTTTGATAGAAAAACAGACATTTGAGGTGAGCAGATCTAGAGTGTCGCTGGTGTTGAGAGTGCTCCATACAGGAGCTGCTTTCCACCTAAACTTGAGAACTACCCAGAGTTCTCTGCTTCTTTTTTGCCTAATTTATTCGTCACTCTATGCCTGAAAGGGTATTTCTTTGACTTATACTGGGTGCTCCCTTGTGTCTGGACAAAGCTATACCTCTCTGAAGAGCTCTAATTAGAGCGAAACACTGTGTCAGGGGTTGCTTTTGCTCATTTCAGGTTGGCTTGATTGGTATTTTACCAATTCAATGCTGTAATCCTGTGCCTGGAGTGGTAATTGGCTTTTGTCATTTTACAGCTCGGCAAGGACAGCACTGTGCTAGTCCTATGCTTAAAGACTTTGCTGTACAAATGGCAAAAGACTTTGTCCTTTTCTATCTCGGCGTGGATGGCACTGTGCTAATCCTATGCTTAAAGATTTTCATAGAAAAACAGACATTTGAGGTGAGCAGATCTAGAGTGTCGCTGGTGTTGAGAGTGCTCTATACAGGAGCTGCTTTCCACCTAAACTTGAGAACTACCCAGAGTTCTCTGCTTCTTTTTTGCATAATTTATTCGTCACTCTATGCCTGAAAGGGTATTTCTTTGACTTATACTGGGTGCTCCCTTGTGTCTGGACAAAGCTATACCTCTCTGAAGAGCTCTAATTAGAGCGAAACACTGTGTCAGGGGTTGCTTTTGTTAATTTCAGGTTGGCTTCATTGGTATTTTACCAATTCAAAGCTGTAATCCTGTGCCTGGAGTGGTAATTAGCTTTTGTCATTTTACAGCTCGGCAAGGACAGCACTGTGCTAGTTCTATGCTTAAAGACTTTGCTGTACAAATGGCAAAAGACTTTGTCCTTTTCTATCTCGGCGTGGATGGCACTGTGCTAATCCTATGCTTAAAGATTTTGATAGAAAAACAGACATTTGAGGTGAGCAGATCTAGAGTGTCGCTGGTGTTGAGAGTGCTCCATACAGGAGCTGCTTTCCACCTAAACTTGAGAACTACCCACAGTTCTCTGCTTCTTTTTTGCATAACTTATTTGTCACTCTATTCCTGAAAGGGTATTTCTTTGACTTATACTGGGTGCTCGTTTGTGTCTGGACAAAGCTATACCTCTCTGAAGAGCTCTAATGAGAGCAAAACTCTGTGTCAGGGGTTGCTTTTGCTCATTTCAGGTTGGCTTGATTGGTATTTTACCAATTCAAAGCTGTAATCCTGTGCCTGGAGTGGTAATTGGCTTTTGTCATTTTACAGCTCGGCAAGGACAGCACTGTGCTAGTCCTATGCTTAAAGACTTTGCTGTACAAATGGCAAGAGAATTTGTCCTTTTCTATCTCGGCGTGGATGGCACTGTGCTAATCCTATGCTTAAAGATTTTGATAGAAAAACAGACATTTGAGGTGAGCAGATCTAGAGTGTCGCTGGTGTTGAGAGTGCTCCATTCAGGAGCTGCTTTCCACCTAAACTTGAGAACTACCCAGAGTTCTCTGCTTCTTTTTTGCATAATTTATTCGTCACTCTATGCCTGAAAGGGTATTTCTTTGACTTATACTGGGTGCTCCCTTGTGTCTGGACAAAGCTATACCTCTCTGAAGAGCTCTAATTAGAGCGAAACACTGTGTCAGGGGTTGCTTTTGCTCATTTCAGGTTGGCTTGATTGGTATTTTACCAATTCAAAGCGGTAATCCTGTGCCTGGAGTGGTAATTGGCTTTTGTCATTTTACAGCTCGGCAAGGACAGCACTGTGCTAGTCCTATGCTTAAAGACTTTGCTGTACAAATGGCAAAAGACTTTGTCCTTTTCTATCTCGGCGTGGATGGCACTGTGCTAATCCTATGCTTAAAGATTTTGATAGAAAAACAGACATTTGAGGTGAGCAGATCTAGAGTGTCGCTGGTGTTGAGAGTGCTCCATACAGGAGCTGCTTTCCACCTAAACTTGAGAACTACCCAGAGTTCTCTGCTTCTTTTTTGCATAATTTATTCGTCACTCTATGCCTGAAAGGGTATTTCTTTGACTTATACTGGGTGCTCCCTTGTGGCTGGACAAAGCTATACCTCTCTGAAGAGCTCTAATTAGAGCGAAACACTGTGTCAGGGGTTGCTTTTGCTCATTTAAGATTGGCTTGATTGGTATTTTACCAATTCAAAGCTGTAATCCTGTGCCTGGAGTGGTAATTGGCTTTTGTCATTTTACAGCTCGGCAAGGACAGCACTGTGCTAGTCCTATGCTTAAAGACTTTGCTGTACAAATGGCAAAAGACTTTGTCCTTTTCTATCTCGACGTGGATGGCACTGTGCTAATCCAATGCTTAAAGATTTTGATAGAAAAACAGACATTTGAGGTGAGCAGATCTAGAGAGTCGCTGGTGTTGAGAGTGCTCCATACAGGAGCTGCTTTCCACCTAAACTTGAGAACTACCCAGAGTTCTCTGCTTCTTTTTTGCCTAATTTATTCGTCACTCTATGCCTGAAAGGGTATTTCTTTGACTTATACTGGGTGCTCCCTTGTGTCTGGACAAAGCTATACCTCTCTGAGGAGCTCTAATTAGAGCGAAACACTGTGTCAGGGGTTGCTTTTGCTCATTTCAGGTTGGCTTGATTGGTATTATACCAATTCAATGCTGTAATCCTGTGCCGGGAGTGGTAATTGGCTTTTGTCATTTTACAGCTCGGCAAGGACAGCACTGTGCTAGTCCTATGCTTAAAGACTTTGCTGTACAAATGGCAAAAGACTTTGTCCTTTTCTATCTCGGCGTGGATGGCACTGTGCTAATCCTATGCTTAAAGATTTTGATAGAAAAACAGACATCTGAGGTGAGCAGATCTAGAGTGTCGCTGGTGTTGAGAGTGCTCCATACAGGAGCTGCTTTCCACCTAAACTTGAGATCTACCCAGAGTTCTCTGCTTCTTTTTTGCATAATTTATTCATCACTCTATGCCTGAAAGGGTATTTCTTTGACTTATACTGGGTGCTCCCTTGTGTCTGGACAAAGCTATACCTCTCTGAGGAGCTCTAATTAGAGCGAAACACTGTGTCAGGGGTTGCTTTTGCTCATTTCAGGTTGGCTTGATTGGTATTATACCAATTCAATGCTGTAATCCTGTGCCGGGAGTGGTAATTGGCTTTTGTCATTTTACAGCTCGGCAAGGACAGCACTGTGCTAGTCCTATGCTTAAAGACTTTGCTGTACAAATGGCAAAAGACTTTGTCCTTTTCTATCTCGGCGTGGATGGCACTGTGCTAATCCTATGCTTAAAGATTTTGATAGAAAAACAGACATCTGAGGTGAGCAGATCTAGAGTGTCGCTGGTGTTGAGAGTGCTCCATACAGGAGCTGCTTTCCACCTAAACTTGAGAACTACCCAGAGTTCTCTGCTTCTTTTTTGCATAATTTATTCGTCACTCTATGCCTGAAAGGGAATTTCTTTGACTTATACTGGGTGCTCCCTTGTGTCTGGACAAAGCTATACCTCTCTGAAGAGCTCTAATTAGAGCGAAACACTGTGTCAGGGGTTGCTTTTGTTAATTTCAGGTTGGCTTCATTGGTATTTTACCAATTCAAAGCTGTAATCCTGTGCCTGGAGTGGTAATTAGCTTTTGTCATTTTACAGCTCGGCAAGGCCAGCACTGTGCTAGTCCTATGTTTAAAGACTTTGCTGTCCAAATGGCAAAAGACTTTGTCCTTTTCTATCTCGGCGTGGAGGGCACTGTGCTAATCCTATGCTTAAAGATTTTGATAGAAAAACAGACATTTGAGGTGAGCAGATCTAGAGTGTCGCTGGTGTTGAGAGTGCTCCATACAGGAGCTGCTTTCCACCTAAACTTGAGAACTACCCAGAGTTCTCTGCTTCTTTTTTGCATAATTTATTCGTCACTCTATGCCTGAAAGGGTATTTCTTTGACTTATACTGGGTGCTCCCTTGTGTCTGGACAAAGCTATACCTCTCTGAAGAGCTCTAATTAGAGCAAAACTCTGTGTCAGGGGTTGCTTTTGCTCATTTCAGGTTGGCTTGATTGGTATTTTACCAATTCAAAGCTGTAATCCTGTGCCTGGAGTGGTAATTGGCTTTTGTCATTTTACAGCTCGGCAAAGACAGCACTGTGCTAGTCCTATGCTTAAAGACTTTGCTGTACAAATAGCAAAAGACTTTGTCCTTTTCTATCTCGGCGTGGATGGCACTGTGCTAATCCTTTGCTTAAAGATTTTGATAGAAAATCAGACATTTGAGGTGAGCAGATCTAGAGTGTCGCTGGTGTTGAGAGTGCTCCATACAGGAGCTGCTTTCCACCTAAACTTGAGAACTACCCAGAGTTCTCTGCTTCTTTTTTGCATAATTTATTCGTCACTCTATGCCTGAAAGGGTACTTCTTTGACTTATACTGGGTGCTCCCTTGTGTCTGGACAAAGCTATACCTCTCTGAAGAGCTCTAATTAGAGCGAAACACTGTGTCAGGGGTTGCTTTTGCTCATTTCAGGTTGGCTTGATTGTTATTTTACCAATTCAAAGCTGTAATCCTGTGCCTGGAGTGGTAATTGCCTTTTGTCATTTTACAGCTCGGCAAGGACAGCACTGTGCTAGTCCTATGCTTAAAGACTTTATCCTTTTCTATCTCGGCGTGGATGGCACTGTGCTAATCCTATGCTTAAAGATTTTGATAGAAAAACAGACATTTGAGGTGAGCAGATCTAGAGTGTCGCTGGTGTTGAGAGTGCTCCATACAGGAGCTGCTTTCCACCTAAACTTGAGAACTACCCAGAGTTCTCTGCTTCTTTTTTGCATAATTTATTCGTCACTCTATGCCTGAAAGGGTATTTCTTTGACTTATACTGGGTGCTCCCTTGTGTCTGGACAAAATTATACCTCTCTGAAGAGCTCTAATTAGAGCGAAACACTGTGTCAGGGGTTGCTTTTGCTCATTTCAGGTTGGGCTTGATTGGTATTTTACCAATTCAAAGCTGTAATTCTGTGCCTGGAGTGGTAATTGGCTTTTGTCATTTTACAGCTCGGCAAGGACAGCACTGTGCTAGTCCTATGCTTAAAGACTTTGCTGTACAAATGGCAAAAGACTTTGGGGCAGATTTATGAGCCCCTTGCGCCACTTTGGGTCACTTTTCCCATGTTAAAAGTGACGCAAAAGTGGCGCAAGGGGCTCATAAATCTGCCCCTTTGTCCTTTTCTATCTCGGCGTGGATGGCACTGTGCTAATCCTATGCTTAAAGATTTTGATTCAAAAACAGACATTTGAGGTGAGCAGATCTAGAGTGTCGCTGGTGTTGAGAGTGCTCCATACAGGAGCTGCTTTCCACCTAAACTTGAGAACTACCCAGAGTTCTCTGCTTCTTTTTTGCATAATTTATTCGTCACTCTATGCCTGAAAGGGTATTTCTTTGACTTATACTGGGTGCTCCCTTGTGTCTGGACAAAGCTATACCTCTCTGAAGAGCTCTAATCAGAGCGAAACACTGTGTCAGGGGTTGCTTTTGCTCATTTCAGGTTGGCTTGATTGGTATTTTACCAATTCAAAGCTGTAATCCTGTGCCTGGAGTGGTAATTGGCTTTTGTCATTTTACAGCTCGGCAAGGACAGCACTGTGCTAGTCCTATGCTTAAAGACTTTGCTGTACAAATGGCAAAAGACTTTGTCCTTTTCTATCTCGGCGTGGATGGCACTGTGCTAATCCTATGCTTAAAGATTTGATAGATAAACAGACATTTGAGGTGAGCAGATCTAGAGTGTCGCTGGTGTTGAGAGTGCTCCATACAGGAGCTGCTTTCCACCTAAACTTGAGAACTACCCAGAGTTCTCTGCTTCTTTTTTGCATAATTTATTCGTCACTCTATGCCTGAAAGGGTATTTCTTTGACTTATACTGGGTGCTCCCTTGTGTCTGGACAAAGCTATACCTCTCTGAAGAGCTCTAATTAGAGCGAAACACTGTGTCAGGGGTTGCTTTTGCTCATTTCAGGTTGGCTTGATTGGTATTTTACCAATTCAAAGCTGTAATCCTGTGCCTGGAGTGGTAATTGGCTTTTGTCATTTTACAGCTCGGCAAGGACATCACTGTGCTAGTCCTATACTTAAAGACTTTGCAGTACAAATGGCAAAAGACTTTGTCCTTTTCTATCTCGGCGTGGATGGCACTGTGCTAATCCTATGCTTAAAGATTTTGATAGAAAAACAGACATTTGAGGTGAGCAGATCTAGAGTGTCGCTGGTGTTGAGAGTGCTCCATACAGGAGCTGCTTTCTACCTAAACTTGAGAACTACCCAGAGTTCTCTGCTTCTTTTTTGCATAATTTATTCGTCACTCTATGCCTGAAAGGGTATTTCTTTGACTTATACTGGGTGCTCCCTTGTGTCTGGACTAAGCTATACCTCTCTGAAGAGCTCTAATTAGAGCGAAACACTGTGTCAGGGGTTGCTTTTGCTCATTTCAGGTTGGCTTGATTGGTATTTTACCAATTCAAAGCTGTAATCCTGTGCCTGGAGTGGTAATTGGCTTTTGTCATTTTACAGCTCGGCAAAGACAGCACTGTGCTAGTCCTATGCTTAAAGACTTTGCTGTACAAATGGCAAAAGACTTTGTCCTTTTCTATCTCGGCGTGGATGGCACTGTGCTAATCCTATGCTTAAAGATTTTGATAGAAAAACAGACATTTGAGGTGAGCAGATCTAGAGTGTCGCTGGTGTTGAGAGTGCTCCATATAGGAGCTGTTTTCCACCTAAACTTGAGAACTACCCAGAGTTCTCTGCTTCTTTTTTGCATAATTTATTCGTCACTCTATGCCTGAAAGGGTATTTCTTTGACTTATACTGGGTGCTCCCTTGTGTCTGGACAAAGCTATACCTCTCTGAAGAGCTCTAATCAGAGCGAAACACTGTGTCAGGGGTTGCTTTTGCTCATTTCAGGTTGGCTTGATTGGTATTTTACCAATTCAAAGCTGTAATCCTGTGCCTGGAGTGGTAATTGGCTTTTGTCATTTTACAGCTCGGCAAGGACAGCACTGTGCTAGTCCTATGCTTAAAGACTTTGCTGTACAAATGGCAAAAGACTTTGTCCTTTTCTATCTCGGCGTGGATGGCACTGTGCTAATCCTATGCTTAAAGATTTTGATAGAAAAACAGACATTTGAGGTGAGCAGATCTAGAGTGTCGCTGCTGTTGAGAGTGCTCCATACAGGAGCTGCTTTCCACCTAAACTTGAGAACTACCCAGAGTTCTCTGCTTCTTTTTTGCATAATTTATTTGTCACTCTATGCCTGAAAGGGTATTTCTTTGACTTATACTGGGTGCTCCCTTGTGTCTGGACAAAGCTATACCTCTCTGAAGAGCTCTAATTAGAGCAAAACACTGTGTCAGGGGTTGCTTTTGCTCATTTCAGGTTGGCTTGATTGGTATTTTACCAATTCAAAGCTGTAATCCTGTGCCTGGAGTGGTAATTGGCTTTTGTCATTTTACAGCTCGGCAAGGACATCACTGTGCTAGTCCTATGCTTAAAGACTTTGCTGTACAAATGGCAAAAGACTTTGTCCTTTTCTATCTCGGCGTGGATGGCACTGTGCTAATCCTATGCTTAAAGATTTTGATAGAAAAACAGACATTTGAGGTGAGCAGATCTAGAGTGTCGCTGGTGTTGAGAGTGCTCCATACAGGAACTGCTTTCCACCTAAACTTGAGAACTACCCAGAGTTCTCTGCTTCTTTTTTGCATAATTTATTCGTCACTCTATGCCTGAAAGGGTATTTCTTTGACTTATACTGGGTGCTCCCTTGTGTCTGGACAAAGCTATACCTCTCTGAAGAGCTCTAATTAGAGCGAAACACTGTGTCAGGGGTTGCTTTTGCTCATTTCAGGTTGGCTTGATTGGTATTTTACCAATTCAAAGCTGTAATCCTGTGCCTGGAGTGGTAATTGGCTTTTGTCATTTTACAGCTCGGCAAGGACAGCACTGTGCTAGTCCTATGCTTAAAGACTTTGCTGTACAAATGGCAAAATACTTTGTCCTTTTCTATCTCGGCGTGGATGGCACTGTGCTAATCCTATGCTTAAAGATTTTGATAGAAAAACAGACATTTGAGGTGAGCAGATTTAGAGTGTCGCTGGTGTTGAGAGTGCTCCATACAGGAGCTGCTTTCCACCTAAACTTGAGAACTACCCAGAGTTCTCTGCTTCTTTTTTGCATAATTTATTCGTCACTCTATGCCTGAAAGGGTATTTCTTTGACTTATACTGGGTGCTCCCTTGTGTCTGGACAAAGCTATACCTCTCTGAAGAGCTCTAATTAGAGCGAAACACTGTGTCAGGGGTTGCTTTTGCTCATTTCAGGTTGGCTTGATTGGTATTTTACCAATTCAAAGCTGTAATCCTGTGCCTGGAGTGGTAATTGGCTTTTGTCATTTTACAGATCGGCAAGGACAGCACTGTGCTAGTCCTATGCTTAAAGACTTTGCTGTACAAATGGCAAAAGACTTTCTCCTTTTCTATCTCGGCGTGGATGGCACTGTGCTAATCCTATGCTTAAAGATTTTGATAGAAAAACAGACATTTGAGGTGAGCAGATCTAGAGTGTCGCTGGTGTTGAGAGTGCTCCATACAGGAGCTGCTTTCCACCTAAACTTGAGAACTACCCAGAGTTCTCTGCTTCTTTTTTGCCTAATTTATTCGTCACTCTATGCCTGAAAGGGTATTTCTTTGACTTATACTGGGTGCTCCCTTGTGTCTGGACAAAGCTATACCTCTCTGAAGAGCTCTAATTAGAGCGAAACACTGTGTCAGGGGTTGCTTTTGCTCATTTCAGGTTGGCTTGATTGGTATTTTACCAATTCAAAGCTGTAATCCTGTGCCTGGAGTGGTAATTGGCTTTTGTCATTTTACAGCTCGGCAAGGACAGCACTGTGCTAGTCCTATGCTTAAAGACTTTGCTGTACAAATGGCAAAAGACTTTCTCCTTTTCTATCTTGGCGTGGATGGCACTGTGCTAATCCTATGCTTAAAGATTTTGATAGAAAAACAGACATTTGAGGTGAGCAGATCTAGAGTGTCGCTGGTGTTGAGAGTGCTCCATACAGGAGCTGCTTTCCACCTAAACTTGAGAACTACCCAGAGTTCTCTGCTTCTTTTTTGCCTAATTTATTCGTCACTCTATGCCTGAAAGGGTATTTCTTTGACTTATACTGGGTGCTCCCTTGTGTCTGGACAAAGCTATACCTCTCTGAAGAGCTCTAATTAGAGCGAAACACTGTGTCAGGGGTTGCTTTTGCTCATTTCAGGTTGGCTTGATTGGTATTTTACCAATTCAATGCTGTAATCCTGTGCCTGGAGTGGTAATTGGCTTTTGTCATTTTACAGCTCGGCAAGGACAGCACTGTGCTAGTCCTATGCTTAAAGACTTTGCTGTACAAATGGCAAAAGACTTTGTCCTTTTCTATCTCGGCGTGGATGGCACTGTGCTAATCCTATGCTTAAAGATTTTCATAGAAAAACAGACATTTGAGGTGAGCAGATCTAGAGAGTCGCTGGTGTTGAGAGTGCTCCATACAGGAGCTGCTTTCCACCTAAACTTGAGAACTACCCAGAGTTCTCTGCTTCTTTTTTGCCTAATTTATTCGTCACTCTATGCCTGAAAGGGTATTTCTTTGACTTATACTGGGTGCTCCCTTGTGTCTGGACAAAGCTATACCTCTCTGAAGAGCTCTAATTAGAGCGAAACATTGTGTCAGGGGTTGCTTTTGCTCATTCCAGATTGGCTTGATTGGTATTTTACCAATTCAAAGCTGTAAGCCTGTGCCTGGAGTGGTAATTGGCTTTTGTCATTTTACAGCTCGGCAAGGACAGCACTGTGCTAGTCCTATGCTTAAAGACTTTGCTGTACAAATGGCAAAATACTTTGTCCTTTTCTAGCTTGGCGTGGATGGCACTGTGCTAATACTATGCTTAAAGTTTTTGATAGAAAAACAGACATTTGAGGTGAGCAGATCTAGAGTGTCGCTGGTGTTGAGAGTGCTCCATACAGGAGCTGCTTTCCACCTAAACTTGAGAACTACCCAGAGTTCTCTGATTCTTTTTTGCATAATTTATTCGTCACTCTATGCCTGAAAGGGTATTTCTTTGACTTATACTGGGTTCTCCCTTGTGTCTGGACAAAGCTATACCTCTCTGAAGAGCTCTAATTAGAACGAAACACTGTGTCAGGGGTTGTTTTTGCTCATTTCAGGTTGGCTTGATTGGTATTTTACCAATTTAAAGCTGTAATCCTGTGCCTGGAGTGGTAATTGCCTTTTGTCATTTTACAGCTCAGGAAGGACAGCACTGTGCTAGTCCTATGCTTAAAGACTTTGCTGTACAAATGGCAAAAGACTTTGTCCTTTTCTATCTCGGCGTGGATGGCACTGTGCTAATCCTATGCTTAAAGATTTTGATAGAAAAACAGACATTTGAGGTGAGCAGATCTAGAGTGTCGCTGGTGTTGAGAGTGCTCCATACAGGAGCTGCTTTCCACCTAAACTTGAGAACTACCCACAGTTCTCTGCTTCTTTTTTGCATAACTTATTTGTCACTCTATTCCTGAAAGGGTATTTCTTTGACTTATACTGGGTGCTCGTTTGTGTCTGGACAAAGCTATACCTCTCTGAAGAGCTCTAATGAGAGCAAAACTCTGTGTCAGGGGTTGCTTTTGCTCATTTCAGGTTGGCTTGATTGGTATTTTACCAATTCAAAGCTGTAATCCTGTGCCTGGAGTGGTAATTGGCTTTTGTCATTTTACAGCTCGGCAAGGACAGCACTGTGCTAGTCCTATGCTTAAAGACTTTGCTGTACAAATGGCAAGAGAATTTGTCCTTTTCTATCTCGGCGTGGATGGCACTGTGCTAATCCTATGCTTAAAGATTTTGATAGAAAAACAGACATTTGAGGTGAGCAGATCTAGAGTGTCGCTGGTGTTGAGAGTGCTCCATACAGGAGCTGCTTTCCACCTAAACTTGAGAACTACCCAGAGTTCTCTGCTTCTTTTTTGCATAATTTATTCGTCACTCTATGCCTGAAAGGGTATTTCTTTGACTTATACTGGGTGCTCCCTTGTGTCTGGACAAAGCTATACCTCTCTGAAGAGCTCTAATTAGAGCGAAACACTGTGTCAGGGGTTGCTTTTGCTCATTTCAGGTTGGCTTGATTGGTATTTTACCAATTCAAAGCGGTAATCCTGTGCCTGGAGTGGTAATTGGCTTTTGTCATTTTACAGCTCGGCAAGGACAGCACTGTGCTAGTCCTATGCTTAAAGACTTTGCTGTACAAATGGCAAAAGACTTTGTCCTTTTCTATCTCGGCGTGGATGGCACTGTGCTAATCCTATGCTTAAATATTTTGATAGAAAAACAGACATTTGAGGTGAGCAGATCTAGAGTGTCGCTGGTGTTGAGAGTGCTCCATACAGGAGCTGCTTTCCACCTAAACTTGAGAACTACCCAGAGTTCTCTGCTTCTTTTTTGCATAATTTATTCGTCACTCTATGCCTGAAAGGGTATTTCTTTGACTTATACTGGGTGCTCCCTTGTGGCTGGACAAAGCTATACCTCTCTGAAGAGCTCTAATTAGAGCGAAACACTGTGTCAGGGGTTGCTTTTGCTCATTTAAGATTGGCTTGATTGGTATTTT
This sequence comes from Triturus cristatus, assembly GCF_964204655.1. NCBI lineage: Eukaryota > Metazoa > Chordata > Amphibia > Caudata > Salamandridae > Triturus > Triturus cristatus. Next base: position 250,009,328 of record NC_140588.1, on the reverse strand, counting down.
ACCAATTCAAAGCTGTAATCCTGTGCCTGGAGTGGTAATTGGCTTTTGTCATTTTACAGCTCGGCAAGGACAGCACTGTGCTAGTCCTATGCTTAAAGACTTTGCTGTACAAATGGCAAAAGACTTTGTCCTTTTCTATCTCGACGTGGATGGCACTGTGCTAATCCAATGCTTAAAGATTTTGATAGAAAAACAGACATTTGAGGTGAGCAGATCTAGAGAGTCGCTGGTGTTGAGAGTGCTCCATACAGGAGCTGCTTTCCACCTAAACTTGAGAACTACCCAGAGTTCTCTGCTTCTTTTTTGCCTAATTTATTCGTCACTCTATGCCTGAAAGGGTATTTCGTTGACTTATACTGGGTGCTCCCTTGTGTCTGGACAAAGCTATACCTCTCTGAGGAGCTCTAATTAGAGCGAAACACTGTGTCAGGGGTTGCTTTTGCTCATTTCAGGTTGGCTTGATTGGTATTATACCAATTCAATGCTGTAATCCTGTGCCGGGAGTGGTAATTGGCTTTTGTCATTTTACAGCTCGGCAAGGACAGCACTGTGCTAGTCCTATGCTTAAAGACTTTGCTGTACAAATGGCAAAAGACTTTGTCCTTTTCTATCTCGGCGTGGATGGCACTGTGCTAATCCTATGCTTAAAGATTTTGATAGAAAAACAGACATCTGAGGTGAGCAGATCTAGAGTGACGCTGGTGTTGAGAGTGCTCCATACAGGAGCTGCTTTCCACCTAAACTTGAGATCTACCCAGAGTTCTCTGCTTCTTTTTTGCATAATTTATTCATCACTCTATGCCTGAAAGGGTATTTCTTTGACTTATACTGGGTGCTCCCTTGTGTCTGGACAAAGCTATACCTCTCTGAGGAGCTCTAATTAGAGCGAAACACTGTGTCAGGGGTTGCTTTTGCTCATTTCAGGTTGGCTTGATTGGTATTATACCAATTCAATGCTGTAATCCTGTGCCGGGAGTGGTAATTGGCTTTTGTCATTTTACAGCTCGGCAAGGACAGCACTGTGCTAGTCCTATGCTTAAAGACTTTGCTGTACAAATGGCAAAAGACTTTGTCCTTTTCTATCTCGGCGTGGATGGCACTGTGCTAATCCTATGCTTAAAGATTTTGATAGAAAAACAGACATCTGAGGTGAGCAGATCTAGAGTGTCGCTGGTGTTGAGAGTGCTCCATACAGGAGCTGCTTTCCACCTAAACTTGAGATCTACCCAGAGTTCTCTGCTTCTTTTTTGCATAATTTATTCATCACTCTATGCCTGAAAGGGTATTTCTTTGACTTATACTGGGTGCTCCCTTGTGTCTGGACAAAGCTATACCTCTTTGAAGAGATCTAATTAGAGCAAAACATTGTGTCAGGGGTTGATTTTGCTCATTTCAGGTTGGCTTGATTGTTATTTTACCAATTCAAAGCTGTAATCCTGTGCTTGGAGTGGTAATTGGCTTTTGTCATTTTACAGCTCGGCAAGGACAGCACTGTGCTAGTCTTATGCTTAAAGACTTTGCTGTACAAATGGCAAAAGACTTTGTCCTTTTCTATCTCGGCGTGGATGGCACTGTGCTAATCCTATGCTTAAAGATTTTCATAGAAAAACAGACATTTGAGGTGAGCAGATCTAGAGTGTCGCTGGTGTTCAGAGTGCTCCATACAGGAGCTGCTTTCCACCTAAACTTGAGAACTACCCAGAGTTCTCTGCTTCTTTTTTGCATAATTTATTCGTCACTCTATGCCTGAAAGGGAATTTCTTTGACTTATACTGGGTGCTCCCTTGTGTCTGGACAAAGCTATACCTCTCTGAAGAGCTCTAATTAGAGCGAAACACTGTGTCAGGGGTTGCTTTTGTTAATTTCAGGTTGGCTTAATTGGTATTTTACCAATTCAAAGCTGTAATCCTGTGCCTGGAGTGGTAATTAGCTTTTGTCATTTTACAGCTCGGCAAGGCCAGCACTGTGCTAGTCCTATGTTTAAAGACTTTGCTGTACAAATGGCAAAAGACTTTGTCCTTTTCTATCTCGGCGTGGAGGGCACTGTGCTAATCCTATGCTTAAAGATTTTGATAGAAAAACAGACATTTGAGGTGAGCAGATCTAGAGTGTCGCTGGTGTTGAGAGTGCTCCATACAGGAGCTGCTTTCCACCTAAACTTGAGAACTACCCAGAGTTCTCTGCTTCTTTTTTGCATAATTTATTCGTCACTCTATGCCTGAAAGGGTATTTCTTTGACTTATACTGGGTGCTCCCTTGTGTCTGGACAAAGCTATACCTCTCTGAAGAGCTCTAATTAGAGCAAAACTCTGTGTCAGGGGTTGCTTTTGCTCATTTCAGGTTGGCTTGATTGGTATTTTACCAATTCAAAGCTGTAATCCTGTGCCTGGAGTGGTAATTGCCTTTTGTCATTTTACAGCTCGGCAAGGACAGCACTGTGCTAGTCCTATGCTTAAAGACTTTATCCTTTTCTATCTCGGCGTGGATGGCACTGTGCTAATCCTATGCTTAAAGATTTTGATAGAAAAACAGACATTTGAGGTGAGCAGATCTAGAGTGTCGCTGGTGTTGAGAGTGCTCCATACAGGAGCTGCTTTCCACCTAAACTTGAGAACTACCCAGAGTTCTCTGCTTCTTTTTTGCATAATTTATTCGTCACTCTATGCCTGAAAGGGTATTTCTTTGACTTATACTGGGTGCTCCCTTGTGTCTGGACAAAATTATACCTCTCTGAAGAGCTCTAATTAGAGCGAAACACTGTGTCAGGGGTTGCTTTTGCTCATTTCAGGTTGGGCTTGATTGGTATTTTACCAATTCAAAGCTGTAATTCTGTGCCTGGAGTGGTAATTGGCTTTTGTCATTTTACAGCTCGGCAAGGACAGCACTGTGCTAGTCCTATGCTTAAAGACTTTGCTGCACAAATGGCAAAAGACTTTGGGGCAGATTTATGAGCCCCTTGCGCCACTTTTGCGTCACTTTTCCCATGTTAAAAGTGACGCAAAAGTGGCGCAAGGGGCTCATAAATCTGCCCCTTTGTCCTTTTCTATCTCGGCGTGGATGGCACTGTGCTAATCCTATGCTTAAAGATTTTGATTCAAAAACAGACATTTGAGGTGAGCAGATCTAGAGTGTCGCTGGTGTTGAGAGTGCTCCATACAGGAGCTGCTTTCCACCTAAACTTGAGAACTACCCAGAGTTCTCTGCTTCTTTTTTGCATAATTTATTCGTCACTCTATGCCTGAAAGGGTATTTCTTTGACTTATACTGGGTGCTCCCTTGTGTCTGGACAAAGCTATACCTCTCTGAAGAGCTCTAATCAGAGCAAAACACTGTGTCAGGGGTTGCTTTTGCTCATTTCAGGTTGGCTTGATTGGTATTTTACCAATTCAAAGCTGTAATCCTGTGCCTGGAGTGGTAATTGGCTTTTGTCATTTTACAGCTCGGCAAGGACAGCACTGTGCTAGTCCTATGCTTAAAGACTTTGCTGTACAAATGGCAAAAGACTTTGTCCTTTTCTATCTCGGCGTGGATGGCACTGTGCTAATCCTATGCTTAAAGATTTTGATAGAAAAACAGACATCTGAGGTGAGCAGATCTAGAGTGTCGCTGGTGTGTAGAGTGCTCCATACAGGAGCTGCTTTCCACCTAAACTTGAGATCTACCCAGAGTTCTCTGCTTCTTTTTTGCATAATTTATTCATCACTCTATGCCTGAAAGGGTATTTCTTTGACTTATACTGGGTGCTCCCTTGTGTCTGGACAAAGCTATAACTCTTTGAAGAGATCTAATTAGAGCAAAACATTGTGTCAGGGGTTGATTTTGCTCATTTCAGGTTGGCTTGATTGTTATTTTACCAATTCAAAGCTGTAATCCTGTGCTTGGAGTGGTAATTGGCTTTTGTCATTTTACAGCTCGGCAAGGACAGCACTGTGCTAGTCTTATGCTTAAAGACTTTGCTGTACAAATGGCAAAAGACTTTGTCCTTTTCTATCTCGGCGTGGATGGCACTGTGCTAATCCTATGCTTAAAGATTTTCATAGAAAAACAGACATTTGAGGTGAGCAGATCTAGAGTGTCGCTGGTGTTGAGAGTGCTCCATACAGGAGCTGCTTTCCACCTAAACTTGAGAACTACCCAGAGTTCTCTGCTTCTTTTTTGCATAATTTATTCGTCACTCTATGCCTGAAAGGGAATTTCTTTGACTTATACTGGGTGCTCCCTTGTGTCTGGACAAAGCTATACCTCTCTGAAGAGCTCTAATTAGAGCGAAACACTGTGTCAAGGGTTGCTTTTTTAATTTCAGGTTGGCTTCATTGGTATTTTACCAATTCAAAGCTGTAATCCTGTGCCTGGAGTGGTAATTAGCTTTTGTCATTTTACAGCTCGGCAAGGCCAGCACTGTGCTAGTCCTATGTTTAAAGACTTTGCTGTACAAATGGCAAAAGACTTTGTCCTTTTCTATCTCGGCGTGGAGGGCACTGTGCTAATCCTATGCTTAAAGATTTTGATAGAAAAACAGACATTTGAGGTGAGCAGATCTAGAGTGTCGCTGGTGTTGAGAGTGCTCCATACAGGAGCTGCTTTCCACCTAAACTTGAGAACTACCCAGAGTTCTCTGCTTCTTTTTTGCATAATTTATTCGTCACTCTATGCCTGAAAGGGTATTTCTTTGACTTATACTGGGTGCTCCCTTGTGTCTGGACAAAGCTATACCTCTCTGAAGAGCTCTAATTAGAGCAAAACTCTGTGTCAGGGGTTGCTTTTGCTCATTTCAGGTTGGCTTGATTGGTATTTTACCAATTCAAAGCTGTAAATCTGTGCCTGGAGTGGTAATTGGCTTTTGTCATTTTACAGCTCGGCAAAGACAGCACTGTGCTAGTCCTATGCTTAAAGACTTTGCTGTACAAATAGCAAAAGACTTTGTCCTTTTCTATCTCGGCGTGGATGGCACTGTGCTAATCCTTTGCTTAAAGATTTTGATAGAAAATCAGACATTTGAGGTGAGCAGATCTAGAGTGTCGCTGGTGTTGAGAGTGCTCCATACAGGAGCTGCTTTCCACCTAAACTTGAGAACTACCCAGAGTTCTCTGCTTCTTTTTTGCATAATTTATTCGTCACTCTATGCCTGAAAGGGTACTTCTTTGACTTATACTGGGTGCTCCCTTGTGTCTGGACAAAGCTATACCTCTCTGAAGAGCTCTAATTAGAGCGAAACACTGTGTCAGGGGTTGCTTTTGCTCATTTCAGGTTGGCTTGATTGTTATTTTACCAATTCAAAGCTGTAATCCTGTGCCTGGAGTGGTAATTGCCTTTTGTCATTTTACAGCTCGGCAAGGACAGCACTGTGCTAGTCCTATGCTTAAAGACTTTATCCTTTTCTATCTCGGCGTGGATGGCACTGTGCTAATCCTATGCTTAAAGATTTTGATAGAAAAACAGACATTTGAGGTGAGCAGATCTAGAGTGTCGCTGGTGTTGAGAGTGCTCCATACAGGAGCTGCTTTCCACCTAAACTTGAGAACTACCCAGAGTTCTCTGCTTCTTTTTTGCATAATTTATTCGTCACTCTATGCCTGAAAGGGTATTTCTTTGACTTATACTGGGTGCTCCCTTGTGTCTGGACAAAATTATACCTCTCTGAAGAGCTCTAATTAGAGCGAAACACTGTGTCAGGGGTTGCTTTTGCTCATTTCAGGTTGGGCTTGATTGGTATTTTACCAATTCAAAGCTGTAATTCTGTGCCTGGAGTGGTAATTGGCTTTTGTCATTTTACAGCTCGGCAAGGACAGCACTGTGCTAGTCCTATGCTTAAAGACTTTGCTGTACAAATGGCAAAAGACTTTGGGGCAGATTTATGAGCCCCTTGCGCCACTTTTGCGTCACTTTTCCCATGTTAAAAGTGACGCAAAAGTGGCGCAAGGGGCTCATAAATCTGCCCCTTTGTCCTTTTCTATCTCGGCGTGGATGGCACTGTGCTAATCCTATGCTTAAATATTTTGATTCAAAAACAGACATTTGAGGTGAGCAGATCTAGAGTGTCGCTGGTGTTGAGAGTGCTCCATACAGGAGCTGCTTTCCACCTAAACTTGAGAACTACCCAGAGTTCTCTGCTTCTTTTTTGCATAATTTATTCGTCACTCTATGCCTGAAAGGGTATTTCTTTGACTTATACTGGGTGCTCCCTTGTGTCTGGACAAAGCTATACCTCTCTGAAGAGCTCTAATCAGAGCGAAACACTGTGTCAGGGGTTGCTTTTGCTCATTTCAGGTTGGCTTGATTGGTATTTTACCAATTCAAAGCTGTAATCCTGTGCCTGGAGTGGTAATTGGCTTTTGTCATTTTACAGCTCAGCAAGGACAGCACTGTGCTAGTCCTATGCTTAAAGACTTTGCTGTACAAATGGCAAAAGACTTTGTCCTTTTCTATCTCGGCGTGGATGGCACTGTGCTAATCCTATGCTTAAAGATTTTGATAGAAAAACAGACATTTGAGGTGAGCAGATCTAGAGTGTCGCTGCTGTTGAGAGTGCTCCATACAGGAGCTGCTTTCCACCTAAACTTGAGAACTACCCAGAGTTCTCTGCTTCTTTTTTGCATAATTTATTCGTCACTCTATGCCTGAAAGGTTATTTCTTTGACTTATACTGGGTGCTCCCTTGTGTCTGGACAAAGCTATACCTCTCTGAAGAGCTCTAATTAGAGCGAAACACTGTGTCAGGGGTTGCTTTTGCTCATTTCAGGTTGGCTTGATTGGTATTTTACCAATTCAAAGCTGTAATCCTGTGCCTGGAGTGGTAATTGGCTTTTGTCATTTTACAGCTCGGCAAGGACATCACTGTGCTAGTCCTATGCTTAAAGACTTTGCTGTACAAATGGCAAAAGACTTTGTCCTTTTCTATCTCGGCGTGGATGGCACTGTGCTAATCCTATGCTTAAAGATTTTGATAGAAAAACAGACATTTGAGGTGAGCAGATCTAGAGTGTCGCTGGTGTTGAGAGTGCTCCATACAGGAACTGCTTTCCACCTAAACTTGAGAACTACCCAGAGTTCTCTGCTTCTTTTTTGCATAATTTATTCGTCACTCTATGCCTGAAAGGGTATTTCTTTGACTTATACTGGGTGCTCCCTTGTGTCTGGACAAAGCTATACCTCTCTGAAGAGTTCTAATTAGAGTGAAACACTGTGTCAGGGGTTGCTTTTGCTCATTTCAGGTTGGCTTGATTGGTATTTTACCAATTCAAAGCTGTAATCCCGTGCCTGGAGTGGTAATTGGCTTTTGTCATTTTACAGCTCGGCAAGGACAGCACTGTGCTAGTCCTATGCTTAAAGACTTTGCTGTACAAATGGCAAAAGACTTTGTCCTTTTCTATCTCGGCGTGGATGGCACTGTGCTAATCCTATGCTTAAAGATTTTGATAGAAAAACAGACATTTGAGGTGAGCAGATCTAGAGTGTCGCTGGTGTTGAGAGTGCTCCATACAGGAGCTGCTTTCCACCTAAACTTGAGAACTACCCAGAGTTCTCTGCTTCTTTTTTGCATAATTTATTCGTCACTCTATGCCTGAAAGGGTATTTCTTTGACTTATACTGGGTGCTCCCTTGTGTCTGGACAAAGCTATACCTCTCTGAAGAGCTCTAATTAGAGCGAAACACTGTGTCAGGGGTTGCTTTTGCTCATTTCAGGTTGGCTTGATTGGTATTTTACCAATTCAAAGCTGTAATCCTGTGCCTGGAGTGGAAATTGGCTTTTGTCATTTTACAGCTCGGCAAGGACAGCACTGTGCTAGTCCTATGCTTAAAGACTTTGCTGTACAAATGGCAAAATACTTTGTCCTTTTCTATCTTGGCGTGGATGGCACTGTGCTAATCCTATGCTTAAAGATTTTGATAGAAAAACAGACATTTGAGGTGAGCAGATTTAGAGTGTCGCTGGTGTTGAGAGTGCTCCATACAGGAGCTGCTTTCCACCTAAACTTGAGAACTACCCAGAGTTCTCTGCTTCTTTTTTGCATAATTTATTCGTCACTCTATGCCTGAAAGGGTATTTCTTTGACTTATACTGGGTGCTCCCTTGTGTCTGGACAAAGCTATACCTCTCTGAAGAGCTCTAATTAGAGCGAAACACTGTGTCAGGGGTTGCTTTTGCTCATTTCAGGTTGGCTTGATTGGTATTTTACCAATTCAAAGCTGTAATCCTGTGCCTGGAGTGGTAATTGGCTTTTGTCATTTTACAGATCGGCAAGGACAGCACTGTGCTAGTCCTATGCTTAAAGACTTTGCTGTACAAATGGCAAAAGACTTTCTCCTTTTCTATCTCGGCGTGGATGGCACTGTGCTAATCCTATGCTTAAAGATTTTGATAGAAAAACAGACATTTGAGGTGAGCAGATCTAGAGTGTCGCTGGTGTTGAGAGTGCTCCATACAGGAGCTGCTTTCCACCTAAACTTGAGAACTACCCAGAGTTCTCTGCTTCTTTTTTGCCTAATTTATTCGTCACTCTATGCCTGAAAGGGTATTTCTTTGACTTATACTGGGTGCTCCCTTGTGTCTGGACAAAGCTATACCTCTCTGAAGAGCTCTAATTAGAGCGAAACACTGTGTCAGGGGTTGCTTTTGCTCATTTCAGGTTGGCTTGATTGGTATTTTACCAATTCAAAGCTGTAATCCTGTGCCTGGAGTGGTAATTGGCTTTTGTCATTTTACAGCTCGGCAAGGACAGCACTGTGATAGTCCTATGCTTAAAGACTTTGCTGTACAAATGGCAAAAGACTTTCTCCTTTTCTATCTCGGCGTGGATGGCACTGTGCTAATCCTATGCTTAAAGAATTTCATAGAAAAACAGACATTTGAGGTGAGCAGATCTAGAGTGTCGCTGGTGTTGAGAGTGCTCTATACAGGAGCTGCTTTCCACCTAAACTTGAGAACTACCCAGAGTTCTCTGCTTCTTTTTTGCATAATTTATTCGTCACTCTATGCCTGAAAGGGTATTTCTTTGACTTATACTGGGTGCTCCCTTGTGTCTGGACAAAGCTATACCTCTCTGAAGAGCTCTAATTAGAGCGAAACACTGTGTCAGGGGTTGCTTTTGTTAATTTCAGGTTGGCTTCATTGGTATTTTACCAATTCAAAGCTGTAATCCTGTGCCTGGAGTGGTAATTAGCTTTTGTCATTTTACAGCTCGGCAAGGACAGCACTGTGCTAGTTCTATGCTTAAAGACTTTGCTGTACAAATGGCAAAAGACTTTGTCCTTTTCTATCTCGGCGTGGATGGCACTGTGCTAATCCTATGCTTAAAGATTTTGATAGAAAAACAGACATTTGAGGTGAGCAGATCTAGAGTGTCGCTGGTGTTGAGAGTGCTCCATACAGGAGCTGCTTTCCACCTAAACTTGAGAACTACCCACAGTTCTCTGCTTCTTTTTTGCATAACTTATTTGTCACTCTATTCCTGAAAGGGTATTTCTTTGACTTATACTGGGTGCTCGTTTGTGTCTGGACAAAGCTATACCTCTCTGAAGAGCTCTAATGAGAGCAAAACTCTGTGTCAGGGGTTGCTTTTGCTCATTTCAGGTTGGCTTGATTGGTATTTTACCAATTCAAAGCGGTAATCCTGTGCCTGGAGTGGTAATTGGCTTTTGTCATTTTACAGCTCGGCAAGGACAGCACTGTGCTAGTCCTATGCTTAAAGACTTTGCTGTACAAATGGCAAAAGACTTTGTCCTTTTCTATCTCGGCGTGGATGGCACTGTGCTAATCCTATGCTTAAAGATTTTGATAGAAAAACAGACATTTGAGGTGAGCAGATCTAGAGTGTCGCTGGTGTTGAGAGTGCTCCATACAGGAGCTGCTTTCCACCTAAACTTGAGAACTACCCAGAGTTCTCTGCTTCTTTTTTGCATAATTTATTCGTCACTCTATGCCTGAAAGGGTATTTCTTTGACTTATACTGGGTGCTCCCTTGTGGCTGGACAAAGCTATACCTCTCTGAAGAGCTCTAATTAGAGCGAAACACTGTGTCAGGGGTTGCTTTTGCTCATTTAAGATTGGCTTGATTGGTATTTTACCAATTCAAAGCTGTAATCCTGTGCCTGGAGTGGTAATTGGCTTTTGTCATTTTACAGCTCGGCAAGGACAGCACTGTGCTAGTCCTATGCTTAAAGACTTTGCTGTACAAATGGCAAAAGACTTTGTCCTTTTCTATCTCGACGTGGATGGCACTGTGCTAATCCTATGCTTAAAGATTTTGATAGAAAAACAGACATTTGAGGTGAGCAGATCTAGAGTGTCGCTGGTGTTGAGAGTGCTCCATACAGGAGCTGCTTTCCACCTAAACTTGAGAACTACCCAGAGTTCTCTGCTTCTTTTTTGCATAATTTATTCGTCACTCTATGCCTGAAAGGGTATTTCTTTGACTTATACTGGGTGCTCTCTTGTGTCTGGACAAAGCTATACCTCTCTGAAGAGCTCTAATTAGAGCGAAACACTGTGTCAGGGGTTGCTTTTGCTCATTTCAGGTTGGCTTGATTGGTATTTTACCAATTCAAAGCTGTAATCCTGTGCCTGGAGTGGTAATTGGCTTTTGTCATTTTACAGCTCGGCAAGGACAGCACTGTGCTAGTCCTATGCTTAAAGACTTTGCAGTACAAATGGCAAAAGACTTTCTCCTTTTCTATCTCGGCGTGGATGGCACTGTGCTAATCCTATGCTTAAAGATTTTGATAGAAAAACAGACATTTGAGGTGAGCAGATCTAGAGAGTCGCTGGTGTTGAGAGTGCTCCATACAGGAGCTGCTTTCCACCTAAACTTGAGAACTACCCAGAGTTCTCTGCTTCTTTTTTGCCTAATTTATTCGTCACTCTATGCCTGAAAGGGTATTTCTTTGACTTATACTGGGTGCTCCCTTGTGTCTGGACAAAGCTATACCTCTCTGAGGAGCTCTAATTAGAGCGAAACACTGTGTCAGGGGTTGCTTTTGCTCATTTCAGGTTGGCTTGATTGGTATTATACCAATTCAATGCTGTAATCCTGTGCCGGGAGTGGTAATTGGCTTTTGTCATTTTACAGCTCGGCAAGGACAGCACTGTGCTAGTCCTATGCTTAAAGACTTTGCTGTACAAATGGCAAAAGACTTTGTCCTTTTCTATCTCGGCGTGGATGGCACTGTGCTAATCCTATGCTTAAAGATTTTGATAGAAAAACAGACATCTGAGGTGAGCAGATCTAGAGTGTCGCTGGTGTTGAGAGTGCTCCATACAGGAGCTGCTTTCCACCTAAACTTGAGATCTACCCAGAGTTCTCTGCTTCTTTTTTGCATAATTTATTCATCACTCTATGCCTGAAAGGGTATTTCTTTGACTTATACTGGGTGCTCCCTTGTGTCTGGACAAAGCTATACCTCTTTGAAGAGATCTAATTAGAGCAAAACATTGTGTCAGGGGTTGATTTTGCTCATTTCAGGTTGGCTTGATTGTTATTTTACCAATTCAAAGCTGTAATCCTGTGCTTGGAGTGGTAATTGGCTTTTGTCATTTTACAGCTCGGCAAGGACAGCACTGTGCTAGTCTTATGCTTAAAGACTTTGCTGTACAAATGGCAAAAGACTTTGTCCTTTTCTATCTCGGCGTGGATAGCACTGTGCTAGTCCTATGCTTAAAGACTTTGCTGTACAAATAGCAAAAGACTTTGTCCTTTTCTATCTCGGCGTGGATGGCACTGTGCTAATCCTTTGCTTAAAGATTTTGATAGAAAATCAGACATTTGAGGTGAGCAGATCTAGAGTGTCGCTGGTGTTGAGAGTGCTCCATACAGGAGCTGCTTTCCACCTAAACTTGAGAACTACCCAGAGTTCTCTGCTTCTTTTTTGCATAATTTATTCGTCACTCTATGCCTGAAAGGGTACTTCTTTGACTTATACTGGGTGCTCCCTTGTGTCTGGACAAAGCTATACCTCTCTGAAGAGCTCTAATTAGAGCGAAACACTGTGTCAGGGGTTGCTTTTGCTCATTTCAGGTTGGCTTGATTGTTATTTTACCAATTCAAAGCTGTAATCCTGTGCCTGGAGTGGTAATTGCCTTTTGTCATTTTACAGCTCGGCAAGGACAGCACTGTGCTAGTCCTATGCTTAAAGACTTTATCCTTTTCTATCTCGGCGTGGATGGCACTGTGCTAATCCTATGCTTAAAGATTTTGATAGAAAAACAGACATTTGAGGTGAGCAGATGTAGAGTGTCGCTGGTGTTGAGAGTGCTCCATACAGGAGCTGCTTTCCACCTAAACTTGAGAACTACCCAGAGTTCTCTGCTTCTTTTTTGCATAATTTATTCGTCACTCTATGCCTGAAAGGGTATTTCTTTGACTTATACTGGGTGCTCCCTTGTGTCTGGACAAAATTATACCTCTCTGAAGAGCTCTAATTAGAGCGAAACACTGTGTCAGGGGTTGCTTTTGCTCATTTCAGGTTGGGCTTGATTGGTATTTTACCAATTCAAAGCTGTAATTCTGTGCCTGGAGTGGTAATTGGCTTTTGTCATTTTACAGCTCGGCAAGGACAGCACTGTGCTAGTCCTATGCTTAAAGACTTTGCTGTACAAATGGCAAAAGACTTTGGGGCAGATTTATGAGCCCCTTGCGCCACTTTTGCGTCACTTTTCCCATGTTAAAAGTGACGCAAAAGTGGCGCAAGGGGCTCATAAATCTGCCCCTTTGTCCTTTTCTATCTCGGCGTGGATGGCACTGTGCTAATCCTATGCTTAAAGATTTTGATTCAAAAACAGACATTTGAGGTGAGCAGATCTAGAGTGTCGCTGGTGTTGAGAGTGCTCCATACAGGAGCTGCTTTCCACCTAAACTTGAGAACTACCCAGAGTTCTCTGCTTCTTTTTTGCATAATTTATTTGTCACTCAATGCCTGAAAGGGTATTTCTTTGACTTATACTGGGTGCTCCCTTGTGTCTGGACAAAGCTATACCTCTCTGAAGAGCTCTAAATAGAGCGAAACACTGTGTCAGGGGTTGCTTTTGCTCATTTTAGGTTGGCTTGATTGGTATTTTACCAATTCAAAGCTGTAATTCTGTGCCTGGAGGGGTAATTGGCTTTTGTCATTTTACAGCTCGGCAAGGACAGCACTGTGCTAGTCCTATACTTAAAGACTTTGCAGTACAAATGGCAAAAGACTTTGTCCTTTTCTATCTCGGCGTGGATGGCACTGTGCTAATCCTATGCTTAAAGATTTTGATAGAAAAACAGACATTTGAGGTGAGCAGATCTAGAGTGTCGCTGGTGTTGAGAGTGCTCCATACAGGAGCTGTTTTCCACCTAAACTTGAGAACTACCCAGAGTTCTCTGCTTCTTTTTTGCATAATTTATTCGTCACTCTATGCCTGAAAGGGTATTTCTTTGACTTATACTGGGTGCTCCCTTGTGTCTGGACAAAGCTATACCTCTCTGAAGAGCTCTAATTAGAGCGAAACACTGTGTCAGGGGTTGCTTTTGCTCATTTCAGGTTGGCTTGATTGGTATTTTACCAATTCAAAGCTGTAATCCTGTGCTTGGAGTGGTAATTGGCTTTTGTCATTTTACAGCTCGGCAAGGACAGCACTGTGCTAGTCCTATGCTTAAAGACTTTGCTGTACAAATGGCAAAAGACTTTGTCCTTTTCTATCTCGGCGTGGATGGCACTGTGCTAATTCTATGCTTAAAGATTTTGATAGAAAAACAGACATTTGAGGTGAGCAGATCTAGAGTGTTGCTGGTGTTGAGAGTGCTCCATACAGGAGCTGCTTTCCACCTAAACTTGAGAACTACCCAGAGTTCTCTGCTTCTTTTTTGCATAATTTATTCGTCACTCTATGCCTGAAAGGGTATTTCTTTGACTTATACTGGGTGCTCCCTTGTGTCTGGACAAAGCTATACCTCTCTGAAGAGCTCTAATTAGAGCGAAACACTGTGTCAGGGGTTGCTTTTGTTCATTTCAGGTTGGCTTGATTGGTATTTTACCAATTCAAAGCTGTAATTCTGTGCCTGGAGTGGTAATTGGCTTTTGTCATTTTACAGCTCGGCAAAGACAGCACTGTGCTAGTCCTATGATTAAAGATTTTGCTGTACAAATAGCAAAAGACTTTGTCCTTTTCTATCTCGGCGTGGATGGCACTGTGCTAATCCTATGCTTAAAGATTTTGATAGAAAAACAGACATTTGAGGTGAGCAGATCTAGAGTGTCGCTGGTGTTGAGAGTGCTCCATACAGGAGCTGCTTTCCACCTGAACTTGAGAACTACCCAGAGTTCTCTGCTTCTTTTTTGCATAATTTATTCGTCACTCTATGCCTGAAAGGGTATTTCTTTGACTTATACTGGGTGCTCCCTTGTGTCTGGACAAAATTATACCTCTCTGAAGAGCTCTAATTAGAGCGAAACACTGTGTCAGGGGTTGCTTTTGCTCATTTCAGGTTGGGCTTGATTGGTATTTTACCAATTCAAAGCTGTAATTCTGTGCCTGGAGTGGTAATTGGCTTTTGTCATTTTACAGCTCGGCAAGGACAGCACTGTGCTAGTCCTATGCTTAAAGACTTTGCTGTACAAATGGCAAAAGACTTTGTCCTTTTCTATCTCGGCGTGGATGGCACTGTGCTAATCCTATGCTTAAAGATTTTGATAGAAAAACAGACATTTGAGGTGAGCAGATCTAGAGTGTCGCTGGTGTTGAGAGTGCTCCATACAGGATCTGCTTTCCACCTAAACTTGAGAACTACCCAGAGTTCTCTGCTTCTTTTTTGCATAATTTATTCGTCACTCTATGCCTGAAAGGGTATTTCTTTGACTTATACTGGGTGCTCCCTTGTGTCTGGACAAAGCTATACCTCTCTGAAGAGCTCTAATTAGAGCGAAACACTGTGTCAGGGGTTGCTTTTGCTCATTTCAGGTTGGCTTGATTGGTATTTTACCAATTCAAAGCTGTAATCCCGTGCCTGGAGTGGTAATTGGCTTTTGTCATTTTACAGCTCGGCAAGGACAGCACTGTGCTAGTCCTATGCTTAAAGACTTTGTTGTCCAAATGGCAAAAGACTTTGTCCTTTTCTATCTCGGCGCGGATGGCACTGTGCTAATCCTATGCTTAAAGATTTTGATAGAAAAACAGACATTTGAGGTGAGCAGATCTAGAGTGTCGCTGGTGTTGAGAGTGCTCCATACAGGAGCTGCTTTCCACCTAAACTTGAGAACTACCCAGAGTTCTCTGCTTCTTTTTTGCATAATTTATTCGTCACTCTATGCCTGAAAGGGTATTTCTTTGACTTATACTGGGTGCTCCCTTGTGTCTGGACAAAGCTATACCTCTCTGAAGAGCTCTAATTAGAGCGAAACACTGTGTCAGGGGTTGCTTTTGCTCATTTCAGGTTGGCTTGATTGGTATTTTACCAATTCAAAGCTGTAATCCTGTGCCTGGAGTGGTAATTGGCTTCTGTCATTTTACAGCTCGGCAAGGACAGCACTGTGCTAGTCCTATGCTTAAAGACTTTGCTGTACAAATGGCAAAATATTTTGTCCTTTTCTATCTCGGCGTGGATGGCACTGTGCTAATCCTATGCTTAAAGATTTTGATAGAAAAACAGACATTTGAGGTGAGCAGATCTAGAGTGTCGCTGGTGTTGAGAGTGCTCCATACAGGAGCTGCTTTCCACCTAAACTTGAGAACTACCCAGAGTTCTCTGCTTCTTTTTTGCCTAATTTATTCGTCACTCTATGCCTGAAAGGGTATTTCTTTGACTTATACTGGGTGCTCCCTTGTGTCTGGACAAAGCTATACCTCTCTGAAGAGCTCTAATTAGAGCGAAACACTGTGTCAGGGGTTGCTTTTGCTCATTTCAGGTTGGCTTGATTGGTATTTTACCAATTCAAAGCTGTAATCCTGTGCCTGGAGTGGTAATTGGCTTTTGTCATTTTACAGCTCGGCAAGGACAGCACTGTGATAGTCCTATGCTTAAAGACTTTGCTGTACAAATGGCAAAAGACTTTCTCCTTTTCTATCTCGGCGTGGATGGCACTGTGCTAATCCTATGCTTAAAGATTTTCATAGAAAAACAGACATTTGAGGTGAGCAGATCTAGAGTGTCGCTGGTGTTGAGAGTGCTCTATACAGGAGCTGCTTTCCACCTAAACTTGAGAACTACCCAGAGTTCTCTGCTTCTTTTTTGCATAATTTATTCGTCACTCTATGCCTGAAAGGGTATTTCTTTGACTTATACTGGGTGCTCCCTTGTGTCTGGACAAAGCTATACCTCTCTGAAGAGCTCTAATTAGAGCGAAACACTGTGTCAGGGGTTGCTTTTGTTAATTTCAGGTTGGCTTCATTGGTATTTTACCAATTCAAAGCTGTAATCCTGTGCCTGGAGTGGTAATTAGCTTTTGTCATTTTACAGCTCGGCAAGGACAGCACTGTGCTAGTTCTATGCTTAAAGACTTTGCTGTACAAATGGCAAAAGACTTTGTCCTTTTCTATCTCGGCGTGGATGGCACTGTGCTAATCCTATGCTTAAAGATTTTGATAGAAAAACAGACATTTGAGGTGAGCAGATCTAGAGTGTCGCTGGTGTTGAGAGTGCTCCATACAGGAGCTGCTTTCCACCTAAACTTGAGAACTACCCACAGTTCTCTGCTTCTTTTTTGCATAACTTATTTGTCACTCTATTCCTGAAAGGGTATTTCTTTGACTTATACTGGGTGCTCGTTTGTGTCTGGACAAAGCTATACCTCTCTGAAGAGCTCTAATGAGAGCAAAACTCTGTGTCAGGGGTTGCTTTTGCTCATTTCAGGTTGGCTTGATTGGTATTTTACCAATTCAAAGCGGTAATCCTGTGCCTGGAGTGGTAATTGGCTTTTGTCATTTTACAGCTCGGCAAGGACAGCACTGTGCTAGTCCTATGCTTAAAGACTTTGCTGTACAAATGGCAAAAGACTTTGTCCTTTTCTATCTCGGCGTGGATGGCACTGTGCTAATCCTATGCTTAAAGATTTTGATAGAAAAACAGACATTTGAGGTGAGCAGATCTAGAGTGTCGCTGGTGTTGAGAGTGCTCCATACAGGAGCTGCTTTCCACCTAAACTTGAGAACTACCCAGAGTTCTCTGCTTCTTTTTTGCATAATTTATTCGTCACTCTATGCCTGAAAGGGTATTTCTTTGACTTATACTGGGTGCTCCCTTGTGGCTGGACAAAGCTATACCTCTCTGAAGAGCTCTAATTAGAGCGAAACACTGTGTCAGGGGTTGCTTTTGCTCATTTAAGATTGGCTTGATTGGTATTTTACCAATTCAAAGCTGTAATCCTGTGCCTGGAGTGGTAATTGGCTTTTGTCATTTTACAGCTCGGCAAGGACAGCACTGTGCTAGTCCTATGCTTAAAGACTTTGCTGTACAAATGGCAAAAGACTTTGTCCTTTTCTATCTCGACGTGGATGGCACTGTGCTAATCCTATGCTTAAAGATTTTGATAGAAAAACAGACATTTGAGGTGAGCAGATCTAGAGTGTCGCTGGTGTTGAGAGTGCTCCATACAGGAGCTGCTTTCCACCTAAACTTGAGAACTACCCAGAGTTCTCTGCTTCTTTTTTGCATAATTTATTCGTCACTCTATGCCTGAAAGGGTATTTCTTTGACTTATACTGGGTGCTCTCTTGTGTCTGGACAAAGCTATACCTCTCTGAAGAGCTCTAATTAGAGCGAAACACTGTGTCAGGGGTTGCTTTTGCTCATTTCAGGTTGGCTTGATTGGTATTTTACCAATTCAAAGCTGTAATCCTGTGCCTGGAGTGGTAATTGGCTTTTGTCATTTTACAGCTCGGCAAGGACAGCACTGTGCTAGTCCTATGCTTAAAGACTTTGCAGTACAAATGGCAAAAGACTTTCTCCTTTTCTATCTCGGCGTGGATGGCACTGTGCTAATCCTATGCTTAAAGATTTTGATAGAAAAACAGACATTTGAGGTGAGCAGATCTAGAGAGTCGCTGGTGTTGAGAGTGCTCCATACAGGAGCTGCTTTCCACCTAAACTTGAGAACTACCCAGAGTTCTCTGCTTCTTTTTTGCCTAATTTATTCGTCACTCTATGCCTGAAAGGGTATTTCTTTGACTTATACTGGGTGCTCCCTTGTGTCTGGACAAAGCTATACCTCTCTGAGGAGCTCTAATTAGAGCGAAACACTGTGTCAGGGGTTGCTTTTGCTCATTTCAGGTTGGCTTGATTGGTATTATACCAATTCAATGCTGTAATCCTGTGCCGGGAGTGGTAATTGGCTTTTGTCATTTTACAGCTCGGCAAGGACAGCACTGTGCTAGTCCTATGCTTAAAGACTTTGCTGTACAAATGGCAAAAGACTTTGTCCTTTTCTATCTCGGCGTGGATGGCACTGTGCTAATCCTATGCTTAAAGATTTTGATAGAAAAACAGACATCTGAGGTGAGCAGATCTAGAGTGTCGCTGGTGTTGAGAGTGCTCCATACAGGAGCTGCTTTCCACCTAAACTTGAGATCTACCCAGAGTTCTCTGCTTCTTTTTTGCATAATTTATTCATCACTCTATGCCTGAAAGGGTATTTCTTTGACTTATACTGGGTGCTCCCTTGTGTCTGGACAAAGCTATACCTCTTTGAAGAGATCTAATTAGAGCAAAACATTGTGTCAGGGGTTGATTTTGCTCATTTCAGGTTGGCTTGATTGTTATTTTACCAATTCAAAGCTGTAATCCTGTGCTTGGAGTGGTAATTGGCTTTTGTCATTTTACAGCTCGGCAAGGACAGCACTGTGCTAGTCTTATGCTTAAAGACTTTGCTGTACAAATGGCAAAAGACTTTGTCCTTTTCTATCTCGGCGTGGATGGCACTGTGCTAGTCCTATGCTTAAAGACTTTGCTGTACAAATAGCAAAAGACTTTGTCCTTTTCTATCTCGGCGTGGATGGCACTGTGCTAATCCTTTGCTTAAAGATTTTGATAGAAAATCAGACATTTGAGGTGAGCAGATCTAGAGTGTCGCTGGTGTTGAGAGTGCTCCATACAGGAGCTGCTTTCCACCTAAACTTGAGAACTACCCAGAGTTCTCTGCTTCTTTTTTGCATAATTTATTCGTCACTCTATGCCTGAAAGGGTACTTCTTTGACTTATACTGGGTGCTCCCTTGTGTCTGGACAAAGCTATACCTCTCTGAAGAGCTCTAATTAGAGCGAAACACTGTGTCAGGGGTTGCTTTTGCTCATTTCAGGTTGGCTTGATTGTTATTTTACCAATTCAAAGCTGTAATCCTGTGCCTGGAGTGGTAATTGCCTTTTGTCATTTTACAGCTCGGCAAGGACAGCACTGTGCTAGTCCTATGCTTAAAGACTTTATCCTTTTCTATCTCGGCGTGGATGGCACTGTGCTAATCCTATGCTTAAAGATTTTGATAGAAAAACAGACATTTGAGGTGAGCAGATGTAGAGTGTCGCTGGTGTTGAGAGTGCTCCATACAGGAGCTGCTTTCCACCTAAACTTGAGAACTACCCAGAGTTCTCTGCTTCTTTTTTGCATAATTTATTCGTCACTCTATGCCTGAAAGGGTATTTCTTTGACTTATACTGGGTGCTCCCTTGTGTCTGGACAAAATTATACCTCTCTGAAGAGCTCTAATTAGAGCGAAACACTGTGTCAGGGGTTGCTTTTGCTCATTTCAGGTTGGGCTTGATTGGTATTTTACCAATTCAAAGCTGTAATTCTGTGCCTGGAGTGGTAATTGGCTTTTGTCATTTTACAGCTCGGCAAGGACAGCACTGTGCTAGTCCTATGCTTAAAGACTTTGCTGTACAAATGGCAAAAGACTTTGGGGCAGATTTATGAGCCCCTTGCGCCACTTTTGCGTCACTTTTCCCATGTTAAAAGTGACGCAAAAGTGGCGCAAGGGGCTCATAAATCTGCCCCTTTGTCCTTTTCTATCTCGGCGTGGATGGCACTGTGCTAATCCTATGCTTAAAGATTTTGATTCAAAAACAGACATTTGAGGTGAGCAGATCTAGAGTGTCGCTGGTGTTGAGAGTGCTCCATACAGGAGCTGCTTTCCACCTAAACTTGAGAACTACCCAGAGTTCTCTGCTTCTTTTTTGCATAATTTATTTGTCACTCAATGCCTGAAAGGGTATTTCTTTGACTTATACTGGGTGCTCCCTTGTGTCTGGACAAAGCTATACCTCTCTGAAGAGCTCTAAATAGAGCGAAACACTGTGTCAGGGGTTGCTTTTGCTCATTTCAGGTTGGCTTGATTGGTATTTTACCAATTCAAAGCTGTAATTCTGTGCCTGGAGGGGTAATTGGCTTTTGTCATTTTACAGCTCGGCAAGGACAGCACTGTGCTAGTCCTATACTTAAAGACTTTGCAGTACAAATGGCAAAAGACTTTGTCCTTTTCTATCTCGGCGTGGATGGCACTGTGCTAATCCTATGCTTAAAGATTTTGATAGAAAAACAGACATTTGAGGTGAGCAGATCTAGAGTGTCGCTGGTGTTGAGAGTGCTCCATACAGGAGCTGTTTTCCACCTAAACTTGAGAACTACCCAGAGTTCTCTGCTTCTTTTTTGCATAATTTATTCGTCACTCTATGCCTGAAAGGGTATTTCTTTGACTTATACTGGGTGCTCCCTTGTGTCTGGACAAAGCTATACCTCTCTGAAGAGCTCTAATTAGAGCGAAACACTGTGTCAGGGGTTGCTTTTGCTCATTTCAGGTTGGCTTGATTGGTATTTTACCAATTCAAAGCTGTAATCCTGTGCTTGGAGTGGTAATTGGCTTTTGTCATTTTACAGCTCGGCAAGGACAGCACTGTGCTAGTCCTATGCTTAAAGACTTTGCTGTACAAATGGCAAAAGACTTTGTCCTTTTCTATCTCGGCGTGGATGGCACTGTGCTAATTCTATGCTTAAAGATTTTGATAGAAAAACAGACATTTGAGGTGAGCAGATCTAGAGTGTTGCTGGTGTTGAGAGTGCTCCATACAGGAGCTGCTTTCCACCTAAACTTGAGAACTACCCAGAGTTCTCTGCTTCTTTTTTGCATAATTTATTCGTCACTCTATGCCTGAAAGGGTATTTCTTTGACTTATACTGGGTGCTCCCTTGTGTCTGGACAAAGCTATACCTCTCTGAAGAGCTCTAATTAGAGCGAAACACTGTGTCAGGGGTTGCTTTTGTTCATTTCAGGTTGGCTTGATTGGTATTTTACCAATTCAAAGCTGTAATTCTGTGCCTGGAGTGGTAATTGGCTTTTGTCATTTTACAGCTCGGCAAAGACAGCACTGTGCTAGTCCTATGATTAAAGATTTTGCTGTACAAATAGCAAAAGACTTTGTCCTTTTCTATCTCGGCGTGGATGGCACTGTGCTAATCCTATGCTTAAAGATTTTGATAGAAAAACAGACATTTGAGGTGAGCAGATCTAGAGTGTCGCTGGTGTTGAGAGTGCTCCATACAGGAGCTGCTTTCCACCTGAACTTGAGAACTACCCAGAGTTCTCTGCTTCTTTTTTGCATAATTTATTCGTCACTCTATGCCTGAAAGGGTATTTCTTTGACTTATACTGGGTGCTCCCTTGTGTCTGGACAAAATTATACCTCTCTGAAGAGCTCTAATTAGAGCGAAACACTGTGTCAGGGGTTGCTTTTGCTCATTTCAGGTTGGGCTTGATTGGTATTTTACCAATTCAAAGCTGTAATTCTGTGCCTGGAGTGGTAATTGGCTTTTGTCATTTTACAGCTCGGCAAGGACAGCACTGTGCTAGTCCTATGCTTAAAGACTTTGCTGTACAAATGGCAAAAGACTTTGTCCTTTTCTATCTCGGCGTGGATGGCACTGTGCTAATCCTATGCTTAAAGATTTTGATAGAAAAACAGACATTTGAGGTGAGCAGATCTAGAGTGTCGCTGGTGTTGAGAGTGCTCCATACAGGATCTGCTTTCCACCTAAACTTGAGAACTACCCAGAGTTCTCTGCTTCTTTTTTGCATAATTTATTCGTCACTCTATGCCTGAAAGGGTATTTCTTTGACTTATACTGGGTGCTCCCTTGTGTCTGGACAAAGCTATACCTCTCTGAAGAGCTCTAATTAGAGCGAAACACTGTGTCAGGGGTTGCTTTTGCTCATTTCAGGTTGGCTTGATTGGTATTTTACCAATTCAAAGCTGTAATCCCGTGCCTGGAGTGGTAATTGGCTTTTGTCATTTTACAGCTCGGCAAGGACAGCACTGTGCTAGTCCTATGCTTAAAGACTTTGTTGTCCAAATGGCAAAAGACTTTGTCCTTTTCTATCTCGGCGCGGATGGCACTGTGCTAATCCTATGCTTAAAGATTTTGATAGAAAAACAGACATTTGAGGTGAGCAGATCTAGAGTGTCGCTGGTGTTGAGAGTGCTCCATACAGGAGCTGCTTTCCACCTAAACTTGAGAACTACCCAGAGTTCTCTGCTTCTTTTTTGCATAATTTATTCGTCACTCTATGCCTGAAAGGGTATTTCTTTGACTTATACTGGGTGCTCCCTTGTGTCTGGACAAAGCTATACCTCTCTGAAGAGCTCTAATTAGAGCGAAACACTGTGTCAGGGGTTGCTTTTGCTCATTTCAGGTTGGCTTGATTGGTATTTTACCAATTCAAAGCTGTAATCCTGTGCCTGGAGTGGTAATTGGCTTCTGTCATTTTACAGCTCGGCAAGGACAGCACTGTGCTAGTCCTATGCTTAAAGACTTTGCTGTACAAATGGCAAAATATTTTGTCCTTTTCTATCTCGGCGTGGATGGCACTGTGCTAATCCTATGCTTAAAGATTTTGATAGAAAAACAGACATTTGAGGTGAGCAGATCTAGAGTGTCGCTGGTGTTGAGAGTGCTCCATACAGGAGCTGCTTTCCACCTAAACTTGAGAACTACCCAGAGTTCTCTGCTTCTTTTTTGCATAATTTATTCGTCACTCTATGCCTGAAAGGGTATTTCTTTGACTTATACTGGGTGCTCCCTTGTGTCTGGACAAAGCTATACCTCTCTGAAGAGCTCTAATTAGAGCGAAACACTGTGTCAGGGGTTGCTTTTGCTCATTTCAGGTTGGCTTGATTGGTATTTTACCAATTCAAAGCTGTAATCCTGTGCCTGGAGTGGTAATTGGCTTTTGTCATTTTACAGCTCGGCAAGGACAGCACTGTGCTAGTCCTATGCTTAAAGACTTTGCTGTACAAATGGCAAAAGACTTTGTCCTTTTCTATCTCGGCGTGGATGGCACTGTGCTAATCCTATGCTTAAAGATTCTGATAGAAAAACAGACATTTGAGGTGAGCAGATCTAGAGTGTCGCTGGTGTTGAGAGTGCTCCATACAGGAGCTGCTTTCCACCTAAACTTGAGAACTACCCAGAGTTCTCTGCTTCTTTTTTGCATAATTTATTCGTCACTCTATGCCTGAAAGGGTATTTCTTTGACTTATACTGGGTGCTCCCTTGTGTCTGGACAAAGCTATACCTCTCTGAAGAGCTCTAATTAGAGCGAAACACTGTGTCAGGGGTTGCTTTTGCTCATTTCAGGTTGGCTTGATTGGTATTTTACCAATTCAAAGCTGTAATCCCGTGCCTGGAGTGGTAATTGGCTTTTGTCATTTTACAGCTCGGCAAGGACAGCACTGTGCTAGTCCTATGCTTAAAGACTTTGCAGTACAAATGGCAAAAGACTTTCTCCTTTTCTATCTCGGCGTGGATGGCACTGTGCTAATCCTATGCTTAAAGATTTTGATAGAAAAACAGACATTTGAGGTGAGCAGATCTAGAGAGTCGCTGGTGTTGAGAGTGCTCCATACAGGAGCTGCTTTCCACCTAAACTTGAGAACTACCCAGAGTTCTCTGCTTCTTTTTTGCCTAATTTATTCGTCACTCTATGCCTGAAAGGGTATTTCTTTGACATATACTGGGTGCTCCCTTGTGTCTGGACAAAGCTATACCTCTCTGAGGAGCTCTAATTAGAGCGAAACACTGTGTCAGGGGTTGCTTTTGCTCATTTCAGGTTGGCTTGATTGGTATTATACCAATTCAATGCTGTAATCCTGTGCCGGGAGTGGTAATTGGCTTTTGTCATTTTACAGCTCGGCAAGGACAGCACTGTGCTAGTCCTATGCTTAAAGACTTTGCTGTACAAATGGCAAAAGACTTTGTCCTTTTCTATCTCGGCGTGGATGGCACTGTGCTAATCCTATGCTTAAAGATTTTGATAGAAAAACAGACATCTGAGGTGAGCAGATCTAGAGTGTCGCTGGTGTTGAGAGTGCTCCATACAGGAGCTGCTTTCCACCTAAACTTGAGATCTACCCAGAGTTCTCTGCTTCTTTTTTGCATAATTTATTCATCACTCTATGCCTGAAAGGGTATTTCTTTGACTTATACTGGGTGCTCCCTTGTGTCTGGACAAAGCTATACCTCTTTGAAGAGATCTAATTAGAGCAAAACATTGTGTCAGGGGTTGATTTTGCTCATTTCAGGTTGGCTTGATTGTTATTTTACCAATTCAAAGCTGTAATCCTGTGCTTGGAGTGGTAATTGGCTTTTGTCATTTTACAGCTCGGCAAGGACAGCACTGTGCTAGTCTTATGCTTAAAGACTTTGCTGTACAAATGGCAAAAGACTTTGTCCTTTTCTATCTCGGCGTGGATGGCACTGTGCTAGTCCTATGCTTAAAGACTTTGCTGTACAAATAGCAAAAGACTTTGTCCTTTTCTATCTCGGCGTGGATGGCACTGTGCTAATCCTTTGCTTAAAGATTTTGATAGAAAATCAGACATTTGAGGTGAGCAGATCTAGAGTGTCGCTGGTGTTGAGAGTGCTCCATACAGGAGCTGCTTTCCACCTAAACTTGAGAACTACCCAGAGTTCTCTGCTTCTTTTTTGCATAATTTATTCGTCACTCTATGCCTGAAAGGGTACTTCTTTGACTTATACTGGGTGCTCCCTTGTGTCTGGACAAAGCTATACCTCTCTGAAGAGCTCTAATTAGAGCGAAACACTGTGTCAGGGGTTGCTTTTGCTCATTTCAGGTTGGCTTGATTGTTATTTTACCAATTCAAAGCTGTAATCCTGTGCCTGGAGTGGTAATTTCCTTTTGTCATTTTACAGCTCGGCAAGGACAGCACTGTGCTAGTCCTATGCTTAAAGACTTTATCCTTTTCTATCTCGGCGTGGATGGCACTGTGCTAATCCTATGCTTAAAGATTTTGATAGAAAAACAGACATTTGAGGTGAGCAGATCTAGAGTGTCGCTGGTGTTGAGAGTGCTCCATACAGGAGCTGCTTTCCACCTAAACTTGAGAACTACCCAGAGTTCTCTGCTTCTTTTTTGCATAATTTATTCGTCACTCTATGCCTGAAAGGGTATTTCTTTGACTTATACTGGGTGCTCCCTTGTGTCTGGACAAAATTATACCTCTCTGAAGAGCTCTAATTAGAGCGAAACACTGTGTCAGGGGTTGCTTTTGCTCATTTCTGGTTGGGCTTGATTGGTATTTTACCAATTCAAAGCTGTAATTCTGTGCCTGGAGTGGTAATTGGCTTTTGTCATTTTACAGCTCGGCAAGGACAGCACTGTGCTAGTCCTATGCTTAAAGACTTTGCTGTACAAATGGCAAAAGACTTTGGGGCAGATTTATGAGCCCCTTGCGCCACTTTTGCGTCACTTTTCCCATGTTAAAAGTGACGCAAAAGTGGCGCAAGGGGCTCATAAATCTGCCCCTTTGTCCTTTTCTATCTCGGCGTGGATGGCACTGTGCTAATCCTATGCTTAAAGATTTTGATTCAAAAACAGACATTTGAGGTGAGCAGATCTAGAGTGTCGCTGGTGTTGAGAGTGCTCCATACAGGAGCTGCTTTCCACCTAAACTTGAGAACTACCCAGAGTTCTCTGCTTCTTTTTTGCATAATTTATTTGTCACTCAATGCCTGAAAGGGTATTTCTTTGACTTATACTGGGTGCTCCCTTGTGTCTGGACAAAGCTATACCTCTCTGAAGAGCTCTAATTAGAGCGAAACACTGTGTCAGGGGTTGCTTTTACTCATTTCAGGTTGGCTTGATTGGTATTTTACCAATTCAAAGCTGTAATTCTGTGCCTGGAGGGGTAATTGGCTTTTGTCATTTTACAGCTCGGCAAGGACAGCACTGTGCTAGTCCTATACTTAAAGACTTTGCAGTACAAATGGCAAAAGACTTTGTCCTTTTCTATCTCGGCGTGGATGGCACTGTGCTAATCCTATGCTTAAAGATTTTGATAGAAAAACAGACATTTGAGGTGAGCAGATCTAGAGTGTCGCTGGTGTTGAGAGTGCTCCATACAGGAGCTGTTTTCCACCTAAACTTGAGAACTACCCAGAGTTCTCTGCTTCTTTTTTGCATAATTTATTCGTCACTCTATGCCTGAAAGGGTATTTCTTTGACTTATACTGGGTGCTCCCTTGTGTCTGGACAAAGCTATACCTCTCTGAAGAGCTCTAATTAGAGCGAAACACTGTGTCAGGGGTTGCTTTTGCTCATTTCAGGTTGGCTTGATTGGTATTTTACCAATTCAAAGCTGTAATCCTGTGCTTGGAGTGGTAATTGGCTTTTGTCATTTTACAGCTCGGCAAGGACAGCACTGTGCTAGTCCTATGCTTAAAGACTTTGCTGTACAAATGGCAAAAGACTTTGTCCTTTTCTATCTCGGCGTGGATGGCACTGTGCTAATTCTATGCTTAAAGATTTTGATAGAAAAACAGACATTTGAGGTGAGCAGATCTAGAGTGTTGCTGGTGTTGAGAGTGCTCCATACAGGAGCTGCTTTCCACCTAAACTTGAGAACTACCCAGAGTTCTCTGCTTCTTTTTTGCATAATTTATTCGTCACTCTATGCCTGAAAGGGTATTTCTTTGACTTATACTGGGTGCTCCCTTGTGTCTGGACAAAGCTATACCTCTCTGAAGAGCTCTAATTAGAGCGAAACACTGTGTCAGGGGTTGCTTTTGTTCATTTCAGGTTGGCTTGATTGGTATTTTACCAATTCAAAGCTGTAATTCTGTGCCTGGAGTGGTAATTGGCTTTTGTCATTTTACAGCTCGGCAAAGACAGCACTGTGCTAGTCCTATGCTTAAAGATTTTGCTGTACAAATAGCAAAAGACTTTGTCCTTTTCTATCTCGGCGTGGATGGCACTGTGCTAATCCTATGCTTAAAGATTTTGATAGAAAAACAGACATTTGAGGTGAGCAGATCTAGAGTGTCGCTGGTGTTGAGAGTGCTCCATACAGGAGCTGCTTTCCACCTAAACTTGAGAACTACCCAGAGTTCTCTGCTTCTTTTTTGCATAATTTATTCGTCACTCTATGCCTGAAAGGGTATTTCTTTGACTTATACTGGGTGCTCCCTTGTGTCTGGACAAAATTATACCTCTCTGAAGAGCTCTAATTAGAGCGAAACACTGTGTCAGGGGTTGCTTTTGCTCATTTCAGGTTGGGCTTGATTGGTATTTTACCAATTCAAAGCTGTAATTCTGTGCCTGGAGTGGTAATTGGCTTTTGTCATTTTACAGCTCGGCAAGGACAGCACTGTGCTAGTCCTATGCTTAAAGACTTTGCTGTACAAATGGCAAAAGACTTTGTCCTTTTCTATCTCGGCGTGGATGGCACTGTGCTAATCCTATGCTTAAAGATTTTGATAGAAAAACAGACATTTGGGGTGAGCAGATCTAGAGTGTCGCTGGTGTTGAGAGTGCTCCATACAGGATCTGCTTTCCACCTAAACTTGAGAACTACCCAGAGTTCTCTGCTTCTTTTTTGCATAATTTATTCGTCACTCTATGCCTGAAAGGGTATTTCTTTGACTTATACTGGGTGCTCCCTTGTGTCTGGACAAAGCTATACCTCTCTGAAGAGCTCTAATTAGAGCGAAACACTGTGTCAGGGGTTGCTTTTGCTCATTTCAGGTTGGCTTGATTGGTATTTTACCAATTCAAAGCTGTAATCCCGTGCCTGGAGTGGTAATTGGCTTTTGTCATTTTACAGCTCGGCAAGGACAGCACTGTGCTAGTCCTATGCTTAAAGACTTTGCTGTACAAATGGCAAAAGACTTTGTCCTTTTCTATCTCGGCGCGGATGGCACTGTGCTAATCCTATGCTTAAAGATTTTGATAGAAAAACAGACATTTGAGGTGAGCAGATCTAGAGTGTCACTGGTGTTGAGAGTGCTCCATACAGGAGCTGCTTTCCACCTAAACTTGAGAACTACCCAGAGTTCTCTGCTTCTTTTTTGCATAATTTATTCGTCACTCTATGCCTGAAAGGGTATTTCTTTGACTTATACTGGGTGCTCCCTTGTGTCTGGACAAAGCTATACCTCTCTGAAGAGCTCTAATTAGAGCGAAACACTGTGTCAGGGGTTGCTTTTGCTCATTTCAGGTTGGCTTGATTGGTATTTTACCAATTCAAAGCTGTAATCCTGTGCCTGGAGTGGTAATTGGCTTCTGTCATTTTACAGCTCGGCAAGGACAGCACTGTGCTAGTCCTATGCTTAAAGACTTTGCTGTACAAATGGCAAAATATTTTGTCCTTTTCTATCTCGGCGTGGATGGCACTGTGCTAATCCTATGCTTAAAGATTTTGATAGAAAAACAGACATTTGAGGTGAGCAGATCTAGAGTGTCGCTGGTGTTGAGAGTGCTCCATACAGGAGCTGCTTTCCACCTAAACTTGAGAACTACCCAGAGTTCTCTGCTTCTTTTTTGCATAATTTATTCGTCACTCTATGCCTGAAAGGGTATTTCTTTGACTTATACTGGGTGCTCCCTTGTGTCTGGACAAAGCTATACCTCTCTGAAGAGCTCTAATTAGAGCGAAACACTGTGTCAGGGGTTGCTTTTGCTCATTTCAGGTTGGCTTGATTGGTATTTTACCAATTCAAAGCTGTAATCCTGTGCCTGGAGTGGTAATTGGCTTTTGTCATTTTACAGCTCGGCAAGGACAGCACTGTGCTACTCCTATGCTTAAAGACTTTGCTGTACAAATGGCAAAAGACTTTGTCCTTTTCTATCTCGGCGTGGATGGCACTGTGCTAATCCTATGCTTAAAGATTCTGATAGAAAAACAGACATTTGAGGTGAGCAGATCTAGAGTGTCGCTGGTGTTGAGAGTGCTCCATACAGGAGCTGCTTTCCACCTAAACTTGAGAACTACCCAGAGTTCTCTGCTTCTTTTTTGCATAATTTATTCGTCACTCTATGCCTGAAAGGGTATTTCTTTGACTTATACTGGGTGCT
Source organism: Triturus cristatus (assembly GCF_964204655.1). Classification (NCBI taxonomy): domain Eukaryota; kingdom Metazoa; phylum Chordata; class Amphibia; order Caudata; family Salamandridae; genus Triturus; species Triturus cristatus. Next base: position 249,980,021 of record NC_140588.1, on the reverse strand, counting down.
CCCTTGTGTCTGGACAAAGCTATACCTCTCTGAAGAGCTCTAATTAGAGCGAAACACTGTGTCAGGGGTTGCTTTTGCTCATTTCAGGTTGGCTTGATTGGTATTTTACCAATTCAAAGCTGTAATCCCGTGCCTGGAGTGGTAATTGGCTTTTGTCATTTTACAGCTCGGCAAGGACAGCACTGTGCTAGTCCTATGCTTAAAGACTTTGCTGTACAAATGGCAAAAGACTTTGTCCTTTTCTATCTCGGCGCGGATGGCACTGTGCTAATCCTATGCTTAAAGATTTTGATAGAAAAACAGACATTTGAGGTGAGCAGATCTAGAGTGTCGCTGGTGTTGAGAGTGCTCCATACAGGAGCTGCTTTCCACCTAAACTTGAGAACTACCCAGAGTTCTCTGCTTCTTTTTTGCATAATTTATTCGTCACTCAATGCCTGAAAGGGTATTTCTTTGACTTATACTGGGTGCTCCCTTGTGTCTGGACAAAGCTATACCTCTCTGAAGAGCTCTAATTAGAGCGAAACACTGTGTCAGGGGTTGCTTTTGCTCATTTCAGGTTGGCTTGATTGGTATTTTACCAATTCAAAGCTGTAATCCTGTGCCTGGAGTGGTAATTGGCTTTTGTCATTTTACAGCTCGGCAAGGACAGCACTGTGCTAGTCCTATGCTTAAAGACTTTGCTGTACAAATGGCAAAATACTTTGTCCTTTTCTATCTCGGCGTGGATGGCACTGTGCTAATCCTATGCTTAAAGATTTTGATAGAAAAACAGACATTTGAGGTGAGCAGATTTAGAGGGTCGCTGGTGTTGAGAGTGCTCCATACAGGAGCTGCTTTCCACCTAAACTTGAGAACTACCCAGAGTTCTCTGCTTCTTTTTTGCATAATTTATTCGTCACTCTATGCCTGAAAGGGTATTTCTTTGACTTATACTGGGTGCTCCCTTGTGTCTGGACAAAGCTATACCTCTCTGAAGAGCTCTAATTAGAGCGAAACACTGTGTCAGGGGTTGCTTTTGCTCATTTCAGGTTGGCTTGATTGGTATTTTACCAATTCAAAGCTGTAATCCTGTGCCTGGAGTGGTAATTGGCTTTTGTCATTTTACAGCTCGGCAAGGACAGCACTGTGCTAGTCCTATGCTTAAAGACTTTGCTGTACAAATGGCAAAAGACTTTGTCCTTTTCTATCTCGGCGTGGATGGCACTGTGCTAATCCTATGCTTAAAGATTTTGATAGATAAACAGACATTTGAGGTGAGCAGATCTAGAGTGTCGCTGGTGTTGAGAGTGCTCCATACAGGAGCTGCTTTCCACCTAAACTTGAGAACTACCCAGAGTTCTCTGCTTCTTTTTTGCATAATTTATTCGTCACTCTATGCCTGAAAGGGTATTTCTTTGACTTATACTGGGTGCTCCCTTGTGTCTGGACAAAGCTATACCTCTCTGAAGAGCTCTAATTAGAGCAAAACACTGTGTCAGGGGTTGCTTTTGCTTATTTCAGGTTGGCTTGATTGGTATTTTACCAATTCAAAGCTGTAATCCTGTGCCTGGAGTGGTAATTGGCTTTTGTCATTTTACAGCTCGGCAAGGACATCACTGTGCTAGTCCTATACTTAAAGACTTTGCAGTACAAATGGCAAAAGACTTTGTCCTTTTCTATCTCGGCGTGGATGGCACTGTGCTAATCCTATGCTTAAAGATTTTGATAGAAAAACAGACATTTGAGGTGAGCAGATCTAGAGTGTCGCTGGTGTTGAGAGTGCTCCATACAGGAGCTGCTTTCTACCTAAACTTGAGAACTACCCAGAGTTCTCTGCTTCTTTTTTTCATAATTTATTCGTCACTCTATGCCTGAAAGGGTATTTCTTTGACTTATACTGGGTGTTCCCTTGTGTCTGGACTAAGCTATACCTCTCTGAAGAGCTCTAATTAGAGCGAAACACTGTGTCAGGGGTTGCTTTTGCTCATTTCAGGTTGGCTTGATTGGTATTTTACCAATTCAAAGCTGTAATCCTGTGCCTGGAGTGGTAATTGGCTTTTGTCATTTTACAGCTCGGCAAAGACAGCACTGTGCTAGTCCTATGCTTAAAGACTTTGCTGTACAAATGGCAAAAGACTTTGTCCTTTTCTATCTCGGCGTGGATGGCACTGTGCTAATCCTATGCTTAAAGATTTTGATAGAAAAACAGACATTTGAGGTGAGCAGATCTAGAGTGTCGCTGGTGTTGAGAGTGCTCCATATAGGAGCTGTTTTCCACCTAAACTTGAGAACTACCCAGAGTTCTCTGCTTCTTTTTTCCATAATTTATTCGTCACTCTATGCCTGAAAGGGTATTTCTTTGACTTATACTGGGTGCTCCCTTGTGTCTGGACAAAGCTATACCTCTCTGAAGAGCTCTAATCAGAGCGAAACACTGTGTCAGGGGTTGCTTTTGCTCATTTCAGGTTGGCTTGATTGGTATTTTACCAATTCAAAGCTGTAATCCTGTGCCTGGAGTGGTAATTGGCTTTTGTCATTTTACAGCTCGGCAAGGACAGCACTGTGCTAGTCCTATGCTTAAAGACTTTGCTGTACAAATGGCAAAAGACTTTGTCCTTTTCTATCTCGGCGTGGATGGCACTGTGCTAATCCTATGCTTAAAGATTTTGATAGAAAAACAGACATTTGAGGTGAGCAGATCTAGAGTGTCGCTGCTGTTGAGAGTGCTCCATACAGGAGCTGCTTTCCACCTAAACTTGAGAACTACCCAGAGTTCTCTGCTTCTTTTTTGCATAATTTATTCGTCACTCTATGCCTGAAAGGGTATTTCTTTGACTTATACTGGGTGCTCCCTTGTGTCTGGACAAAGCTATACCTCTCTGAAGAGCTCTAATTAGAGCGAAACACTGTGTCAGGGGTTGCTTTTGCTCATTTCAGGTTGGCTTGATTGGTATTTTACCAATTCAAAGCTGTAATCCTGTGCCTGGAGTGGTAATTGGCTTTTGTCATTTTACAGCTCGGCCAGGACATCACTGTGCTAGTCCTATGCTTAAAGACTTTGCTGTACAAATGGCAAAAGACTTTGTCCTTTTCTATCTCGGCGTGGATGGCACTGTGCTAATCCTATGCTTAAAGATTTTGATAGAAAAACAGACATTTGAGGTGAGCAGATCTAGAGTGTCGCTGGTGTTGAGAGTGCTCCATACAGGAGCTGCTTTCCACCTAAACTTGAGAACTACCCAGAGTTCTCTGCTTCTTTTTTGCATAATTTATTCGTCACTCTATGCCTGAAAGGGTATTTCTTTGACTTATACTGGGTGCTCCCTTGTGTCTGGACAAAGCTATACCTCTCTGAAGAGTTCTAATTAGAGCGAAACACTGTGTCAGGGGTTGCTTTTGCTCATTTCAGGTTGGCTTGATTGGTATTTTACCAATTCAAAGCTGTAATCCCGTGCCTGGAGTGGTAATTGGCTTTTGTCATTTTACAGCTCGGCAAGGACAGCACTGTGCTAGTCCTATGCTTAAAGACTTTGCTGTACAAATGGCAAAAGACTTTGTCCTTTTCTATCTCGGCGCGGATGGCACTGTGCTAATCCTATGCTTAAAGATTTTGATAGAAAAACAGACATTTGAGGTGAGCAGATCTAGAGTGTCGCTGGTGTTGAGAGTGCTCCATACAGGAGCTGCTTTCCACCTAAACTTGAGAACTACCCAGAGTTCTCTGCTTCTTTTTTGCATAATTTATTCGTCACTCTATGCCTGAAAGGGTATTTCTTTGACTTATACTGGGTGCTCCCTTGTGTCTGGACAAAGCTATACCTCTCTGAAGAGCTCTAATTAGAGCGAAACACTGTGTCAGGGGTTGCTTTTGCTCATTTCAGGTTGGCTTGATTGGTATTTTACCAATTCAAAGCTGTAATCCTGTGCCTGGAGTGGTAATTGGCTTTTGTCATTTTACAGCTCGGCAAGGACAGCACTGTGCTAGTCCTATGCTTAAAGACTTTGCTGTACAAATGGCAAAATACTTTGTCCTTTTCTATCTCGGCGTGGATGGCACTGTGCTAATCCTATGCTTAAAGATTTTGATAGAAAAACAGACATTTGAGGTGAGCAGATTTAGAGTGTCGCTGGTGTTGAGAGTGCTCCATACAGGAGCTGCTTTCCACCTAAACTTGAGAACTACCCAGAGTTCTCTGCTTCTTTTTTGCATAATTCATTAGTCACTCAATGCCTGAAAGGGTATTTCTTTGACTTATACTGGGTGCTCCCTTGTGTCTGGACAAAGCTATACCTCTCTGAAGAGCTCTAATTAGAGCGAAATACTGTGTCAGGGGTTGCTTTTGCTCATTTCAGGTTGGCTTGATTGGTATTTTACCAATTCAAAGCTGTAATCCTGTGCCTGGAGTGGTAATTGGCTTTTGTCATTTTACAGCTCGGCAAGGACATCACTGTGCTAGTCCTATGCTTAAAGACTTTGCTGTACAAATGGCAAAAGACTTTGTCCTTTTCTATCTCGGCGTGGATGGCACTGTGCTAATCCTATGCTTAAAGATTTTGATAGAAAAACAGACATTTGAGGTCTGCAGATCTAGAGTGTCGCTGGTGTTGAGAGTGCTCCATACAGGAGCTGCTTTCCACCTAAACTTGAGAACTACCCAGAGTTCTCTGCTTCTTTTTTGCATAATTTATTCGTCACTCTATGCCTGAAAGGGTATTTCTTTGACTTATACTGGGTGCTCCCTTGTGTCTGGACAAAGCTATACCTCTCTGAAGAGTTCTAATTAGAGCGAAACACTGTGTCAGGGGTTGCTTTTGCTCATTTCAGGTTGGCTTGATTGGTATTTTACCAATTCAAAGCTGTAATCCCGTGCCTGGAGTGGTAGTTGGCTTTTGTCATTTTACAGCTCGGCAAGGACAGCACTGTGCTAGTCCTATGCTTAAAGACTTTGCTGTACAAATGGCAAAAGACTTTGTCCTTTTCTATCTCGGCGCGGATGGCACTGTGCTAATCCTATGCTTAAAGATTTTGATAGAAAAACAGGCATTTGAGGTGAGCAGATCTAGAGTGTCGCTGGTGTTGAGAGTGCTCCATACAGGAGCTGCTTTCCACCTAAACTTGAGAACTACCCAGAGTTCTCTGCTTCTTTTTTGCATAATTTATTCGTCACTCTATGCCTGAAAGGGTATTTCTTTGACTTATACTGGGTGCTCCCTTGTGTCTGGACAAAGCTATACCTCTCTGAAGAGCTCTAATTAGAGCGAAACACTGTGTCATGGGTTGCTTTTGCTCATTTCAGGTTGGCTTGATTGGTATTTTACCAATTCAAAGCTGTAATCCTGTGCCTGGAGTGGTAATTGGCTTTTGTCATTTTACAGCTCGGCAAGGACAGCACTGTGCTAGTCCTATGCTTAAAGACTTTGCTGTACAAATGGCAAAATACTTTGTCCTTTTCTATCTCGGCGTGGATGGCACTGTGCTAATCCTATGCTTAAAGATTTTGATAGATAAACAGACATTTGAGGTGAGCAGATCTAGAGTGTCGCTGGTGTTGAGAGTGCTCCATACAGGAGCTGCTTTCCACCTAAACTTGAGAACTACCCAGAGTTCTCTGCTTCTTTTTTGCATAATTTATTCGTCACTCTATGCCTGAAAGGGTATTTCTTTGACTTATACTGGGTGCTCCCTTGTGTCTGGACAAAGCTATACCTCTCTGAAGAGCTCTAATTAGAGCAAAACACTGTGTCAGGGGTTGCTTTTGCTCATTTCAGGTTGGCTTGATTGGTATTTTACCAATTCAAAGCTGTAATCCTGTGCCTGGAGTGGTAATTGGCTTTTGTCATTTTACCGCTCGGCAAGGACATCACTGTGCTAGTCCTATACTTAAAGACTTTGCAGTACAAATGGCAAAAGACTTTGTCCTTTTCTATCTCGGCGTGGATGGCACTGTGCTAATCCTATGCTTAAAGATTTTGATAGAAAAACAGACATTTGAGGTGAGCAGATCTAGAGTGTCGCTGGTGTTGAGAGTGCTCCATACAGGAGCTGCTTTCTACCTAAACTTGAGAACTACCCAGAGTTCTCTGCTTCTTTTTTGCATAATTTATTCGTCACTCTATGCCTGAAAGGGTATTTCTTTGACTTATACTGGGTGCTCCCTTGTGTCTGGACTAAGCTATACCTCTCTGAAGAGCTCTAATTAGAGCGAAACACTGTGTCAGGGGTTGCTTTTGCTCATTTCAGGTTGGCTTGATTGGTATTTTACCAATTCAAAGCTGTAATCCTGTGCCTGGAGTGGTAATTGGCTTTTGTGATTTTACAGCTCGGCAAAGACAGCACTGTGCTAGTCCTATGCTTAAAGACTTTGCTGTACAAATGGCAAAAGACTTTGTCCTTTTCTATCTCGGCGTGGATGGCACTGTGCTAATCCTATGCTTAAAGATTTTGATAGAAAAACAGACATTTGAGGTGAGCAGATCTAGAGTGTCGCTGGTGTTGAGAGTGCTCCATATAGGAGCTGTTTTCCACCTAAACTTGAGAACTACCCAGAGTTCTCTGCTTCTTTTTTGCATAATTTATTCGTCACTCTATGCCTGAAAGGGTATTTCTTTGACTTATACTGGGTGCTCCCTTGTGTCTGGACAAAGCTATACCTCTCTGAAGAGCTCTAATTAGAGCGAAACACTGTGTCAGGGGTTGCTTTTGCTCATTTCAGGTTGGCTTGATTGGTATTTTACCAATTCAAAGCTGTAATCCTGTGCCTGGAGTGGTAATTGGCTTTTGTCATTTTACAGCTCGGCAAGGACAGCACTGTGCTAGTCCTATGCTTAAAGACTTTGCTGTACAAATGGCAAAAGACTTTCTCCTTTTCTATCTCGGCGTGGATGGCACTGTGCTAATCCTATGCTTAAAGATTTTGATAGAAAAACAGACATTTGAGGTGAGCAGATCTAGAGAGTCGCTGGTGTTGAGAGTGCTCCATACAGGAGCTGCTTTCCACCTAAACTTGAAAACTACCCAGAGTTCTTTGCTTCTTTTTTGCCTAATTTATTCGTCACTCTATGCCTGAAAGGGTATTTCTTTGACTTATACTGGGTGCTCCCTTGTGTCTGGACAAAGCTATACCTCTCTGAGGAGCTCTAATTAGAGCGAAACACTGTGTCAGGGGTTGCTTTTGCTCATTTCAGGTTGGCTTGATTGGTATTATACCAATTCAATGCTGTAATCCTGTGCCGGGAGTGGTAATTGGCTTTTGTCATTTTACAGCTCGGCAAGGACAGCACTGTGCTAGTCCTATGCTTAAAGACTTTGCTGTACAAATGGCAAAAGACTTTGTCCTTTTCTATCTCGGCGTGGATGGCACTGTGCTAATCCTATGCTTAAAGATTTTGATAGAAAAACAGACATCTGAGGTGAGCAGATCTAGAGTGTCGCTGGTGTTGAGAGTGCTCCATACAGGAGCTGCTTTCCACCTAAACTTGAGATCTACCCAGAGTTCTCTGCTTCTTTTTTGCATAATTTACTCATCACTCTATGCCTGAAAGGGTATTTCTTTGACTTATACTGGGTGCTCCCTTGTGTCTGGACAAAGCTATACCTCTTTGAAGAGATCTAATTAGAGCAAAACATTGTGTCAGGGGTTGATTTTGCTCATTTCAGGTTGGCTTGATTGTTATTTTACCAATTCAAAGCTGTAATCCTGTGCTTGGAGTGGTAATTGGCTTTTGTCATTTTACAGCTCGGCAAGGACAGCACTGTGCTAGTCCTATGCTTAAAGACTTTGCTGTACAAATGGCAAAAGACTTTGTCCTTTTCTATCTCGGCGTGGATGGCACTGTGCTAATCCTATGCTTAAAGATTTTCATAGAAAAACAGACATTTGAGGTGAGCAGATCTAGAGTGTCGCTGGTGTTGAGAGTGCTCCATACAGGAGCTGCTTTCCACCTAAACTTGAGAACTACCCAGAGTTCTCTGCTTCTTTTTTGCATAATTTATTCGTCACTCTATGCCTGAAAGGGAATTTCTTTGACTTATACTGGGTGCTCCCTTGTGTCTGGACAAAGCTATATCTCTCTGAAGAGCTCTAATTAGAGCGAAACACTGTGTCAGGGGTTGCTTTTGTTAATTTCAGGTTGGCTTCATTGGTATTTTACCAATTCAAAGCTGTAATCCTGTTCCTGGAGTGGTAATTAGCTTTTGTCATTTTACAGCTCGGCAAGGCCAGCACTGTGCTAGTCCTATGTTTAAAGACTTTGCTGTACAAATGGCAAAAGACTTTGTCCTTTTCTATCTCGGCGTGGAGGGCACTGTGCTAATCCTATGCTTAAAGATTTTGATAGAAAAACAGACATTTGAGGTGAGCAGATCTAGAGTGTTGCTGGTGTTGAGAGTGCTCCATACAGGAGCTGCTTTCCACCTAAACTTGAGAACTACCCAGAGTTCTCTGCTTCTTTTTTGCATAATTTATTCGTCACTCTATGCCTGAAAGGGTATTTCTTTGACTTATACTGGGTGCTCCCTTGTGTCTGGACAAAGCTATACCTCTCTGAAGAGCTCTAATTAGAGCAAAACTCTGTGTCAGGGGTTGCTTTTGCTCATTTCAGGTTGGCTTGATTGGTATTTTACCAATTCAAAGCTGTAATCCTGTGCCTGGAGTGGTAATTGGCTTTTGTCATTTTACAGCTCGGCAAAGACAGCACTGTGCTAGTCCTATGCTTAAAGACTTTGCTGTACAAATAGCAAAAGACTTTGTCCTTTTCTATCTCGGCGTGGATGGCACTGTGCTAATCCTTTGCTTAAAGATTTTGATAGAAAATCAGACATTTGAGGTGAGCAGATCTAGAGTGTCGCTGGTGTTGAGAGTGCTCCATACAGGAGCTGCTTTCCACCTAAACTTGAGAACTACCCAGAGTTCTCTGCTTCTTTTTTGCATAATTTATTCGTCACTCTATGCCTGAAAGGGTACTTCTTTGACTTATACTGGGTGCGCCCTTGTGTCTGGACAAAGCTATACCTCTCTGAAGAGCTCTAATTAGAGCGAAACACTGTGTCAGGGGTTGCTTTTGCTCATTTCAGGTTGGCTTGATTGTTATTTTACCAATTCAAAGCTGTAATCCTGTGCCTGGAGTGGTAATTGCCTTTTGTCATTTTACAGCTCGGCAAGGACAGCACTGTGCTAGTCCTATGCTTAAAGACTTTATCCTTTTCTATCTCGGCGTGGATGGCACTGTGCTAATCCTATGCTTAAAGATTTTGATAGAAAAACAGACATTTGAGGTGAGCAGATCTAGAGTGTCGCTGGTGTTGAGAGTGCTCCATACAGGAGCTGCTTTCCACCTAAACTTGAGAACTACCCAGAGTTCTCTGCTTCTTTTTTGCATAATTTATTCGTCACTCTATGCCTGAAAGGGTATTTCTTTGACTTATACTGGGTGCTCCCTTGTGTCTGGACAAAATTATACCTCTCTGAAGAGCTCTAATTAGAGCGAAACACTGTGTCAGGGGTTGCTTTTGCTCATTTCAGGTTGGGCTTGATTGGTATTTTACCAATTCAAAGCTGTAATTCTGTGCCTGGAGTGGTAATTGGCTTTTGTCATTTTACAGCTCGGCAAGGACAGCACTGTGCTAGTCCTATGCTTAAAGAATTTGCTGTACAAATGGCAAAAGACTTTAAGGCAGATTTATGAGCCCCTTGCGCCACTTTTGCGTCACTTTTCCCATGTTAAAAGTGACGCAAAAGTGGCGCAAGGGGCTCATAAATCTGCCCCTTTGTCCTTTTCTATCTCGGCGTGGATGGCACTGTGCTAATCCTATGCTTAAAGATTTTGATTAGAAAAAACAGACATTTGAGGTGAGCAGATCTAGAGTGTCGCTGGTTTTGAGAGTGCTCCATACAGGAGCTGCTTTCCACCTAAACTTGAGAACTACCCAGAGTTCTCTGCTTCTTTTTTGCATAATTTATTTGTCACTCAATGCCTGAAAGGGTATTTCTTTGACTTATACTGGGTGCTCCCTTGTGTCTGGACAAAGCTATACCTCTCTGAAGAGCTCTAATTAGAGCGAAACACTGTGTCAGGGGTTGCTTTTGCTCATTTCAGGTTGGCTTGATTGGTATTTTACCAATTCAAAGCTGTAATTCTGTGCCTGGAGGGGTAATTGGCTTTTGTCATTTTACAGCTCGGCAAGGACAGCACTGTGCTAGTCCTATACTTAAAGACTTTGCAGTACAAATGGCAAAAGACTTTGTCCTTTTCTATCTCGGCGTGGATGGCACTGTGCTAATCCTATGCTTAAAGATTTTGATAGAAAAACAGACATTTGAGGTGAGCAGATCTAGAGTGTCGCTGGTGTTGAGAGTGCTCCATACAGGAGCTGTTTTCCACCTAAACTTGAGAACTACCCAGAGTTCTCTGCTTCTTTTTTGCATAATTTATTCGTCACTCTATTCCTGAAAGGGTATTTCTTTGACTTATACTGGGTGCTCCCTTGTGTCTGGACAAAGCTATACCTCTCTGAAGAGCTCTAATTAGAGCGAAACACTGTGTCAGGGGTTGATTTGCTCATTTCAGGTTGGCTTGATTGGTATTTTACCAATTCAAAGCTGTAATCCTGTGCTTGGAGTGGTAATTGGCTTTTGTCATTTTACAGCTCGGCAAGGACAGCACTGTGCTAGTCCTATGCTTAAAGACTTTGCTGTACAAATGGCAAAAGACTTTGTCCTTTTCTATCTCGGCGTGGATGGCACTGTGCTAATTCTATGCCTAAAGATTTTGATAGAAAAACAGACATTTGAGGTTAGCAGATCTAGAGTGTTGCTGGTGTTGAGAGTGCTCCATACAGGAGCTGCTTTCCACCTAAACTTGAGAACTACCCAGAGTTCTCTGCTTCTTTTTTGCATAATTTATTCGTCACTCTATGCCTGAAAGGGTATTTCTTTGACTTATACTGGGTGCTCCCTTGTGTCTGGACAAAGCTATACCTCTCTGAAGAGCTCTAATTAGAGCGAAACACTGTGTCAGGGGTTGCTTTTGTTCATTTCAGGTTGGCTTGATTGGTATTTTACCAATTCAAAGCTGTAATTCTGTGCCTGGAGTGGTAATTGGCTTTTGTCAATTTACAGCTCGGCAAAGACAGCACTGTGCTAGTCCTATGCTTAAAGATTTTGCTGTACAAATAGCAAAAGACGTTGTCCTTTTCTATCTCGGCGTGGATGGCACTGTGCTAATCCTATGCTTAAAGATTTTGATAGAAAAACAGACATTTGAGGTGAGCAGATCTAGAGTGTCGCTGGTGTTGAGAGTGCTCCATACAGGAGCTGCTTTCCACCTAAACTTGAGAACTACCCAGAGTTCTCTGCTTCTTTTTTGCATAATTTATTCGTCACTCTATGCCTGAAAGGGTATTTCTTTGACTTATACTGGGTGCTCCCTTGTGTCTGGACAAAATTATACCTCTCTGAAGAGCTCTAATTAGAGTGAAACACTGTGTCAGGGGTTGTTTTTGCTCATTTCAGGTTGGGCTTGATTGGTATTTTACCAATTCAAAGCTGTAATTCTGTGCCTGGAGTGGTAATTGGCTTTTGTCATTTTACAGCTCGGCAAGGACAGCACTGTGCTAGCCCTATGCTTAAAGACTTTGCTGTACAAATGGCAAAAGACTTTGTCCTTTTCTATCTCGGCGTAGATGGCACTGTGCTAATCCTATGCTTAAAGATTTTGATTCAAAAACAGACATTTAAGGTGAGCAGATCTAGAGTGTCGCTGGTGTTGAGAGTGCTCCATACAGGAGCTGCTTTCCACCTAAACTTGAGAACTACCCAGAGTTCTCTGCTTCTTTTTTGCATAATTCATTAGTCACTCAATGCCTGAAAGGGTATTTCTTTGCCTTATACTGGGTGCTCCCTTGTGTCTGGACAAAGCTATACCTCTCTGAAGAGCTCTAATTAGAGCGAAACACTGTGTCAGGGGTTGCTTTTGCTCATTTCAGGTTGGCTTGATTGGTATTTTACCAATTCAAAGCTGTAATTCTCTGCCTGGAGTGGTAATTGGCTTTTGTCATTTTACAGCTCGGCAAGGACATCACTGTGCTAGTCCTATACTTAAAGACTTTGCAGTACAAATGGCAAAAGACTTTGTCCTTTTCTATCTCGGCGTGGATGGCACTGTGCTAATCCTATGCTTAAAGATTTTGATAGAAAAACAGACATTTGAGGTGAGCAGATCTAGAGTGTCGCTGGTGTTGAGAGTGCTCCATACAGGAGCTGCTTTCTACCTAAACTTGAGAACTACCCAGAGTTCTCTGCTTCTTTTTTGCATAATTTATTCGTCACTCTATGCCTGAAAGGGTATTTCTTTGACTTATACTGGGTGCTCCCTTGTGTCTGGACTAAGCTATACCTCTCTGAAGAGCTATAATTAGAGCGAAACACTGTGTCAGGGGTTGCTTTTGCTCATTTCAGGTTGGCTTGATTGGTATTTTACCAATTCAAAGCTGTAATTCTGTGCTTGGAGTGGTAATTGGCTTTTGTCATTTTACAGTTCGGCAAGGACAGCACTGTGCTAGTCCTATGCTTAAAGACTTTGCTGTACAAATGGCAAAAGACTTTGTCCTTTCCTATCTCGACGTGGATGGCACTGTGCTAATCCTATGCTTAAAGATTTTGATAGAAAAACAGACATTTGAGGTGAGCAGATCTAGAGTGTCGCTGGTGTTGAGAGTGCTCCATACAGGAGCTGCTTTCCACCTAAACTTGAGAACTACCCAGAGTTCTCTGCTTCTTTTTTGCATAATTTATTCGTCACTCTATGCCTGAAAGGGTATTTCTTTGACTTATACTGGGTGCTCCCTTGTGTCTGGACAAAATTATACCTCTCTGAAGAGCTCTAATTAGAGCGAAACACTGTGTCAGGGGTTGCTTTTGCTCATTTCAGGTTGGGCTTGATTGGTATTTTACCAATTCAAAGCTGTAATTCTGTGCCTGGAGTGGTAATGGGCTTTTGTCATTTTACAGCTCGGCAAGGACAGCACTGTGCTAGTCATATGCTTAAAGACTTTGCTGTACAAATGGCAAAAGACTTTGTCCTTTTCTATCTCGGCGTGGATGGCACTGTGCTAATCCTATGCTTAAAGATTTTGATTCAAAAACAGACATTTAAGGTGAGCAGATCTAGAGTGTCGCTGGTGTTGAGAGTGCTCCATACAGGAGCTGCTTTCCACCTAAACTTGAGAACTACCCAGAGTTCTCTGCTTCTTTTTTGTATAATTCATTAGTCACTCAATGCCTGAAAGGGTATTTCTTTGACTTATACTGGGTGCTCCCTTGTGTCTGGACAAAGCTATACCTCTCTGAAGAGCTCTAATTAGAGCGAAACACTGTGTCAGGGTTTGCTTTTGCTCATTTCAGGTTGGCTTGATTGGTATTTTACCAATTCAAAGCTGTAATTCTGTGCCTGGAATGGTAATTGGCTTTTGTCATTTTACAGCTCGGCAAGGACATCACTGTGCTAGTCCTATACTTAATGACTTTGCAGTACAAATGGCAAAAGACTTTGTCCTTTTCTATCTCGGCGTGGATGGCACTGTGCTAATCCTATGCTTAAAGATTTTGATAGAAAAACAGACATTTGAGGTGAGCAGATCAAGAGTGTCGCTGGTGTTGAGAGTGCTCCATACAGGAGCTGCTTTCTACCTAAACTTGAGAACTACCCAGAGTTCTCTGCTTCTTTTTTGCATAATTTATTCGTCACTCTATGCCTGAAAGGGTATTTCTTTGACTTATACTGGGTGCTCCCTTGTGTCTGGACAAAGCTATACCTCTCTGAAGAGCTCTAATTAGAGCGAAACACTGTGTCAGGGGTTGCTTTTGCTCATTTCAGATTGGCTTGATTGGTATTTTACCAATTCAAAGCTGTAATCCTGTGCTTGGAGTGGTAATTGGCTTTTGTCATTTTACAGCTCGGCAAGGACAGCACTGTGCTAGTCCTATGCTTAAAGACTTTGCTGTACAAATGGCAAAAGACTTTGTCCTTTCCTATCTCGACGTGGATGGCACTGTGCTAATCCTATGCTTAAAGATTTTGATAGAAAAACAGACATTTGAGGTGAGCAGATCTAGAGTGTCGCTTGTGTTGAGAGTGCTCCATACAGGAGCTGCTTTCCACCTAAACTTGAGAACTACCCAGAGTTCTCTGCTTCTTTTTTGCATAATTTATTCGTCACTCTATGCCTGAAATGATATTTCTTTGACTTATACTGGGTGCTCCCTTGTGTCTGGATAAAGCTATACCTCTCTGAAGAGCTCTAATTAGAGCGAAACACTGTGTCAGGGGTTGCTTTTGCTCATTTCAGGTTGGCTTGATTGGTATTTTACCAATTCCAAGCTGTAATCCTGTGCCTGGATTGGTAATTGGCTTTTGTCATTTTACAGCTCGGCAAGGACAGCACTGTGCTAGTCCTATGCTTAAAGACTTTGCTGTACAAATGGTAAAAGACTTTGGGGCAGATTCATGAGCCCCTTGCGCCACTTTTGCGCCACTTTTAACATGGGAAAAGTGACGCAAAAGTGGCGCAAGGGGCTCATAAATCTGCCCCTTTGTCCTTTTCTATCTCGGCGTGGATGGCACTGTGCTAATTCTATGCTTAAAGATTTTGATAGTGTTAGAGTCGGGGATCTCTGGTTGGCGCAAGGTTGCCCTTGTGTCAAGCAGGAACCCTCTCCTCCACGTCAGGGCGCAGGATAACCCCTCGCGAATGACCCTTGCTCACCCTCTAGGTGCGTGGCGTGAGCAGCCAAGGCGATTCCTCAGGCGTTGTTGGTTAAGCACTTACAATCATACACACAGTAAATACATCAATCCCCCCAGAAACGGACACCAGACTTGGATATATATAAAAATACGATTCTTTATGTAAAAATAAGGTATATATATCTCAGCAGACTTAACACAAGACCAATAACGTTTTCGCTATGCCACCAGGTTATACAGCAGGCAAATGTTCTTGGTTCGTAGTTTCAAATGGATAGTTCGTAGTCTCTTTACTTGTAGTTCCAGTACTCACAGAGATCGGTTCCTGCGAACGGGGAAATAAGGCGTTGCGGGCCCCGAGCCCGATACTGGACTTCTTTCGTGATTAGGAGAGTCGGCACAGGTCGGTGCGACTCTCAACTTCGGGAAGTGTTCTTGGGTCCTCAATCAGCAGGTGTGGGCAAGTAGGCAGGCGCGGCCCGCGACCCTTTGGCACGGCGGCGCAGGAGGGTCTCCACAGCGGGGGCGGCGCGGCCTGAGATGTCCGGGGATAGCGAAGCGGGGTCACAGGGCACAGTCAGTGCAGCTGGATGACCCGGCGTAGATCACATTCGTCGGACGGCTTCCGGCAGGAGGGGTGATAGCGCGGTCAGCGCGCTCCAGTAGCAGGCGGTGACAGGGATGCAGGCGGCCTGGCCCGGGAACAGAGAGCGGCTCGGGACGGAGCGGGGCTCTCACGGGTTTGAGGCAGGCGAGCTTCTGAGTGTCACGGCCCTAGGAGGGGCGATGAGGGGCGCCGTCTCTTTTCCAGCGGGATGCACACACGGCTCGAATTGGAGGACGAGCAAGAAGCACAGAGAACCCACTGTTCCTGGGGTTCAGTTCAGGGGGCAAGCTCAGATCAAGCCCTTGGAGAATGTTCAAGCACAAAGTAGCAAAGTCTTTTCAGTAAGTCTCTTCCTCTCCTTTCTCAGCAAGGCAAGCAGCCGGCCAGCTCCTCCAGCGTCTTCTTCTCCTTCTAGTCGGGCAGAGGTTCTTTGTGGTAAACAGGATTCTGATTTCTTAGGAGCCAGGCTCCTACTTTTATACCATGATTCTTTTGTTCTTTAGCGCCAGGGGGCCTAGGCCTGGCTCAGTCCAGTTCTGGAGCACTTTGTTATGGTGACTCTGCTCTTTCCTTTCAGCAGCAGGGCAGAGACATCAGCCGCCCCACAGGGGGTGGCGCCGGCTTTGGGGTGGCAGAGCACAGGTCTATTCAAGAGTCAAGGTGTACTCCTCCCACCCATCCAGGTGTAATCTCTCTACCCACCACCTGGCAGCCAACCTGTCTCTGGGGATCCCCCCACCCTACTCCTACTGTTGCTAGGCAGAACACACACACACAGCAGAGGCGGACTGAGATGGTCAGGTCAGTAAATACTAACTTTCTAAAAGTAGTATTTACAAACCCAGGATATTAAAATAAACTTGACTACAAGAAGTATTTTATTATTCTGAGTTCAGGCATACCAAACTTGACACTCTACCATGCTCTCGGAGTCCACTGGGGTCACAGCGTTGGCGTGATCCCAGCAGCCCATTCTGGCCTATGGAGAGCAGGTAGCCTTCAATAGTGAAGAACGGAAAGGGCTGTAATTCACTACTAAGACATGCCACACACACCAGGGCATGTCTTACCTTATGCCTACAATGCACCCTGCCCTTGGGCCTACCAGAGGGGTGGCTAATATGTAGGTAAGGGAAGGTTTAGGGACTGGCAAGTGGGGGCACTTGCGTAGTCAGCGCGACGGTCCCGGACCGCGCACAGGGTCTGCGGTGGCAGACCCTAGACACATTTTACAAGGCCGCTTCTGTGGGTGGCGCAACCAGCGCTGCAAGCCCACCAGCGGCATTGGCATTCACAAGCCCTGGCACCCCTGGTGCACTTTACTGGGGACTGACAGTGAATCCAATAAACCAATCATGAACATCAATTACCGGTACACTTTACTTAGGGAGCACTTGCACTGCGGCACGGATTAGCCGTGGCGCAGTGCCCTGAGCGGACAACACCAGCAAAACAGTCGAGGCACACCATCAAAAAGTGGAACGGAAACTCACGCCAAGGTGCCAGGTCTAACACGTGTCCCCTCCAGCTGAAATGTGGGGAGAACTACCCTTGCCCAGGGGGTTCCTCGTCACTAAGGCGGAAATACCTGGACAGACCGTCAGCGTTGGCGTGATCTGTACCAGGACGGTGTTCCACCGTAAAGTCCATACCCTGTAGGGAGATGGACCACCTCAACAGCTTCGGGTTTTCACCCCTCATTTGCATCAACCATCTGAGGGGCCTGTGGTCCGTCTGAACCCGGAAGTGAGACCCAAACAAGTAGGGTCTTAGCTTCTTCAGCGCCCAGACCACAGCAAATGCTTCTCGCTCAATTGCACTCCACCTACTTTCCCGTGGAAGTAACCTCCTACTGATGAAGGCTACGGGTTGGTCCCAGCCCTCCTCAGTCATCTGTGAGAGAACAGCCCCTACACCATGCTCTGAAGCGTCTGTCTGTACTAGGAATTCCTTGGAGAAGTCAGGGGCCAAGAGCACGGGCGCCGTGCACATGGCAGTCTTCAGGGTGTCGAAAGCTTTCTGACAGGTGTCAGTCCAAATCACGTTCCTGGGCTGCTTCTTGGAAGTCAGCTCTGTCAAGGGGGCAACGATCGTTCCATAGCCCTTGACAAACCTCCTGTAGTACCCAGTGAGCCCCAGGAAGGCCCTCACTGCGGTCTGCGTCTTGGGGGGTTCCCAAGCCAGGATGGTCTCAATTTTGGGTTGCAAGGGTGCCACCTTGCCACTCCCCACTTGGTGTCCCAAGTACACCACGGAACCCTGCCCGATCTGGCACTTGCTTGCCTTGATCGTGAGGCCTGCTCGGCGCAGCGCCATCAACACTTCCCAGAGGTGGCGCAGGTGTTCAGGCCAGGTGGCACTGAACACTGCGATGTCATCCAGGTAGGCGGCACTGAACGCATCCAGCCCAACCAGTACCTGGTTGACCAACCTCTGAAAGGTGGCAGGGGCATTCTTCATCCCAAATGGCATGACTCGGAACTGGAAGTGCCCATCTGGTGTAGAGAATGCGGACCTCTCTTTGGCCCCATCGGTCAAGGCGATCTGCCAGTACCCAGACGTTAAATCAAACGTACTGAGGAACCGGGCAGCCCCCAGCCGATCAATGAGCTCATCAGCTCTGGGGATGGGGTGCGCGTCAGTCTTCGTGACTGAATTGAGTCCTCTGTAGTCCACACAGAACCGGAGTTCAGGTGTGGCTCCCGGCGCAGCAGCCTTTGGGACCAAGACCACGGGGCTGGACCAAGGACTGCTGGAGGACTCAACCACCCCTAGCGCAAGCATTTTGGAGACCTCCTCCTTAATGCAAGCTCTGACCCTGTCAGTTACCCGGTAAGCCTTGTGCTTTACAGGTAAGCTGTCTCCTGTGTCCACATCATGGACGCACCAATCTGTGACACCAGGAACCAGGGAGAATCGGTCGGAAAACTGTCCCAGCAAGTGGCGGCAATCTTCCTGTTGTTCGGGCGTCAGGGTGGGTGAGAGGTAAACTCCATCCACTGACCCATCTTTCTCAGAGGCCACTAAGAGGTCAGGAAGAGGCTCGGTCTCCTCTTCCATTCCATCATCAGTGGCCAGCAGCATGCCCACTTCGGTCCTCTCTAAGTGGGGCTTAAGGCGGTTAACATGTAGGACCCTGAAAGGGTTCCTGGGAGTCTGCATGTCCACCAAGTAGGTGATAGGACTTTTGCGCTCCACAACCTCAAATGGACCTGTCCACTTATCCTGAAGTGCACACGGCTCCACTGGGGCCAAGACCCACACCTTTTGTCCAGGTTGAAGCTCCCCCAGAGTGGCATTCCGGTCGTACCACCGCTTCATCTCCTCCTGGCTGGCTCCCAGATTTGCCTCAGCAAGTTGCCTGAAACGCCGAGTCTGGTTTCGGAAGGCCAGCATGTAACTATATACATTCTGGGGAGGTTTCCTGGGAGATTGCTCCCAGCCTTCCTTTACCAAACTCAGAGGTCCTCTTACCGGGTGACCATACAGAAGCTCAAAGGGGCTGAACCCTAGAGACTTCTGTGGCACCTCTCGGTAAGCGAAGAGCAGGCATGGCAAGAGGACGTCCCACTTACGCCTCATTGGACCGTCCAGGCCCATGATCATGCCTTTGAGGGTTCGGTTGAATCTCTCAACCAACCCATTTCCTTGGGGATGGTAAGGAGTGGTGAACTTGTAAGTTACCCCATACTCCTTCCACAGGGATTTCATATACGTGGATATGAAATTGGTCCCCCTGTCGCTCACCACCTCTAGAGGGAATCCCACTCGGGAGAAAATTCCCATCAGTGCCCGTCCCACCACGGGGGCCGTCACTGTCCTCAGAGGGATGGCTTCAGGGTACCGGGTGGCATGGTCCACCAAGACCAGGATGAACCTGTTGCCCAGGGCTGTCTTGGGATCCAGAGGCCCCACAATATCAATACCCACTCGTTGGAATGGCGTACCGACCACAGGGAAAGGTTGCAGAGGAGCCTTGTGCTTCCCTCCGCTCTTACCACTTGCCTGGCAAGTCTGACAGGTTCTGCAGTAGGAATCTGAATTCTTATGCATTTGGGGCCAGTAAAAGTGGGTGACAAGCCTGTCATAGGTCTTGTCCATCCCCAAATGTCCTGCTAACGGCACATCGTGAGCCAGCCCCAGTAGGAAGGTTCTGAACTTCTGGGGTACCACCAGCACACGGGCTGACCCAGGTTCAGCAGCCTTAGGCTCGGAATACAGGAGGTCACTCTCCCAGTACACGTAGTGTGTTTTGGCCTGAACACCATTGGCCTGGTCTGCAGCCTGTTGCCGCATACCCACGAGAGAAGGGCATTCTTTCTGCTCCCGGCAGAATTCCTCCCTGGAGGGACCTCCTTCTTGCTGCCAATGGGTCAGCTCAGGCAGATCTCCCAGTTCGGCAATCTGTTCCCCGGTAGGCTCCAGAGCATCCCCCTCAGGGTCTACTTCCTCCTGGGCCGTGGGAACTTCGGGGGCCGGTTTCCCGCGCCTCCTGCGCCTTCTCCCTAAGGCCGGTTCCTGGACCTCTCCCTCAGGCTCCAGGACCCTCTCAACACCCCTACTGGCTGCCATGGACCGGGTGGTCACTCACGCCCAGTCGGGTAGACCCACCATCCTTAGATGCGTGGTCTTCTCCACCTTTTCCCAAGGGGAGCTCTCCAGGTCGTTCCCTAGCAGACAATCTACAGGCATGTCAGTTCTCACAGCGACTTGTAGAGTACCAGAGACCTCCCCCCACTCAAAGGGAACTTGAGCCATTGGACAACGACTCTCTACGTTGTCAGCATTGACAACCCTACAGTAGGCATTAGGTACAATTTGCTCTTGAGACACCAGGTGTTGCCTCACCGAGGTCACGCTGGCTCCTGTATCTCTAAGAGCCTCAACCTTCTTTCCATTGATGGTCACCACCTGCCCATATTTCTTAGTGTTAGAGGGCAGGTAGGTTACAGGGACCATCTCACTGTCTCCTAGCGAGACTAGGGTCATCTGCCCGGGACCCCCACCCTCCTGGACTGCTACTTCCTCCCCAAAGTTAACACTAGCTACTTGCCGGGGTGGAGCACCAGTGGGTGCGGTCTTACCAAACAGGCGACACTTAGGATCAGAGGCAATGTGACCCGGACCACCACACTTATAACAATTGAAGGGCCCCTTTGGAACAGGTCTACCTGTCGGGGCCCCGTTCTGCTGCGGGGGTGGGGGAGGCTGAGAACCCTTCTGCTGGTTCCCTTGGGAATTACTTTGGGGGCCTTTTTGGAACCCCTTCGGTTTACCCTTGTCCCCCCCACTCTTCTGCTGGGGACCCTGCCCACCTTTGGCGGAGTCTCCCACTTGACCCTTGTGGACCCTGGTGCTGAGCCAGCGGTCCGCCTCCTCAGCAAGCTTCCTCGGGTTGGACAGCTTGCTATCAATCAGGTGCTGGCGTAGCTCAGGAAAACATTGACTGGACAAGTGCTCCCATGCAATTAAATCAAGCAGCCCTTGATAATCATTCACTTTGCTACCCTTCACCCAACCATCCAGTGCTCTGCAGAAAAAGGTCACATATTCCACATACGTACTCTCAGGGATCTTCTTGGTCTCCCTGAACCTCTGTCTATATAGCTCAGGAGTTAACCCATACCTGGTCATTAAAGCTTCCTTCATATGGGGGTATGAGGTCTGGACGTCTAAGGGCAAATCTAACAGGGTGTCACGTCCCTCAGCAAGGAACCTTCCCCACAACCCCGCTCCCCAGTCTTTCTCAGGGACCCGGTGTGAAGACATGGCCACCTCATAGGCTCTAAACCACTGCCCTATGTCATCCTTTCTAAAATACTCCTTTACTACATCTTTGGGGATGTACACCTTGGACTCTACCTGCACCGGTGGAGTGCTGCCACCAGAAGGAGCGGTATCCAAACTTTTCGCCTTCAGCTCCAACTCCTTCAATCTGATATCATGATCCATTTGGCGTTGTTGTGCCTCCAGGGCCAACTTCTGCTTTTCCATTTCCATTTGTCCTGCCAACTTTGCCATCTCCATTGCATGCGCCCTGTCGGCTGCCCTGTCTGCCAGCTCCTCTGGCGACCGGACTCTGCTGGGCTCCTCAAGGTTGTCGGGTGGAACGATGTCCCCCGCATTCCGTGGGTCTCGTGACTCCTTCCAGGCTCTCAGCGCCTTGGCGTACTGGGTTCTCCTCTTGAATCCAGCATGGGGGACTCGGAATTTTACACTGTAGCCTTTCAATTGCTCTATCGTGTAGCCTTCCAGTCTCTCCCAATCCACCTCATCGATTCCAGAAATCACAGAGAGTGCTCTTCCCGCGGAGTGTGAGCCAGGCATGGTTGCAGTAATGGCAGATGTCTCTACAAAGTTCAACAATTACAAACCTGTGGCTGCGTTATTTGGTCTGCTCTCACTATCTGGTGATTAATAATTCACTGTATGCAAATTACAAGTGCAAATCCGAAATCCCAACCGCTGCCAACAATGTTAGAGTCGGGGATCTCTGGTTGGCGCAAGGTTGCCCTTGTGTCAAGCAGGAACCCTCTCCTCCACGTCAGGGCGCAGGATAACCCCTCGCGAATGACCCTTGCTCACCCTCTAGGTGCGTGGCGTGAGCAGCCAAGGCGATTCCTCAGGCGTTGTTGGTTAAGCACTTACAATCATACACACAGTAAATACATCAATCCCCCCAGAAACGGACACCAGACTTGGATATATGTAAAAATAAGGTATATATATCTCAGCAGACTTAACACAAGACCAATAACGTTTTCGCTATGCCACCAGGTTATACAGCAGGCAAATGTTCTTGGTTCGTAGTTTCAAATGGATAGTTCGTAGTCTCTTTACTTGTAGTTCCAGTACTCACAGAGATCGGTTCCTGCGAACGGGGAAATAAGGCGTTGCGGGCCCCGAGCCCGATACTGGACGTCTTTCGTGATTAGGAGAGTCGGCACAGGTCGGTGCGACTCTCAACTTCGGGAAGTGTTCTTGGGTCCTCAATCAGCAGGTGTGGGCAAGTAGGCAGGCGCGGCCCGCGACCCTTTGGCACGGCGGCGCAGGAGGGTCTCCACAGCGGGGGCGGCGCGGCCTGAGATGTCCGGGGATAGCGAAGCGGGGTCACAGGGCACAGTCAGTGCAGCTGGATGACCCGGCGTAGATCACAGTCGTCGGACGGCTTCCGGCAGGAGGGGTGATAGCGCGGTCAGCGCGCTCCAGTAGCAGGCGGTGACAGGGATGCAGGCGGCCTGGCCCGGGAACAGAGAGCGGCTCGGGACGGAGCGGGGCTCTCACGGGTTTGAGGCAGGCGAGCTTCTGAGTGTCACGGCCCTAGGAGGGGCGATGAGGGGCGCCGTCTCTTTTCCAGCGGGATGCACACACGGCTCGAATTGGAGGACGAGCAAGAAGCACAGAGAACCCACTGTTCCTGGGGTTCAGTTCAGGGGGCAAGCTCAGATCAAGCCCTTGGAGAATGTTCAAGCACAAAGTAGCAAAGTCTTTTCAGTAAGTCTCTTCCTCTCCTTTCTCAGCAAGGCAAGCAGCCGGCCAGCTCCTCCAGCGTCTTCTTCTCCTTCTAGTCTGGCAGCGGTTCTTTGTGGTAAACAGGATTCTGATTTCTTAGGAGCCAGGCTCCTACTTTTATACCATGATTCTTTTGTTCTTTAGCGCCAGGGGGCCTAGGCCTGGCTCAGTCCAGTTCTGGAGCACTTTGTTATGGTGACTCTGCTCTTTCCTTTCAGCAGCAGGGCAGAGACATCAGCCGCCCCACAGGGGGTGGCGCCGGCTTTGGGGTGGCAGAGCACAGGTCTATTCAAGAGTCAAGGTGTACTCCTCCCACCCATCCAGGTGTAATCTCTCTACCCACCACCTGGCAGCCAACCTGTCTCTGGGGATCCCCCCACCCTGCTCCTACTGTTGCTAGGCAGAACACACACACACAGCAGAGGCGGACTGAGATGGTCAGGTCAGTAAATACTAACTTTCTAAAAGTAGTATTTACAAACCCAGGATATTAAAATAAACTTGACTACAAGAAGTATTTTATTATTCTGAGTTCAGGCATACCAAACTTGACACTCTACCATGCTCTCGGAGTCCACTGGGGTCACAGCGTTGGCGTGATCCCAGCAGCCCATTCTGGCCTATGGAGAGCAGGTAGCCTTCAATAGTGAAGAACGGAAAGGGCTGTAATTCACTACTAAGACATGCCACACACACCAGGGCATGTCTTACCTTATGCCTACAATGCACCCTGCCCTTGGGCCTACCAGAGGGGTGGCTAATATGTAGGTAAGGGAAGGTTTAGGGACTGGCAAGTGGGGGCACTTGCGTAGTCAGCGCGACGGTCCCGGACCGCGCACAGGGTCTGCGGTGGCAGACCCTAGACACATTTTACAAGGCCGCTTCTGTGGGTGGCGCAACCAGCGCTGCAAGCCCACCAGCGGCATTGGCATTCACAAGCCCTGGCACCCCTGGTGCACTTTACTGGGGACTGACAGTGAATCCAATAAACCAATCATGAACATCAATTACCGGTACACTTTACTTAGGGAGCACTTGCACTGCGGCACGGATTAGCCGTGGCGCAGTGCCCTGAGCGGACAACACCAGCAAAACAGTCGAGGCACACCATCAAAAAGTGGAAGGGAAACTCACGCCAAGGTGCCAGGTCTAACAGATAGAAAAACAGACATTTGAGGTGAGCAGATCTAGAGTGTTGCTGGTGTTGAGAGTGCTCCATACAGGAGCTGCTTTCCACCTAAACTTGAGAACTACCCAGAGTTCTCTGCTTCTTTTTTGCATAATTTATTCGTCACTCTATGCCTGAAAGGGTATTTCTTTGACTTATACTGGGTGCTCCCTTGTGTCTGGACAAAGCTATACCTCTCTGAAGAGCTCTATTAGAGTGAAACACTGTGTCAGGGGTTGCTTTTGCTCATTTCAGGTTGGCTTGATTGGTATTTTACCAATTCAAAGCTGTAATCCTGTGCCTAGAGTGGTAATTGGCTTTTGTCATTTTACAGCTCGGCAAGGACAGCACTGTGCTAGTCCTATGCTTAAAGACTTTGCTGTACAAATGGCAAAAGACTTTGTCCTTTTCTATCTCGGCGTCGATGGCACTGTGCTAATCCTATGCTTAAAGATTTTGATAGAAAAACAGACAATTGAGGTGAGCAGATCTAGAGTGTCGCTGGTGTTGAGAGCGCTCCATACAGGAGCTGC